>NC_041026.1:3986284-4286284 GCF_900634625.1 Parambassis ranga | reverse complement strand
AAGATGACTGCGCATGCAGATTTTGGTCAGAGCGGGTCACAAGGCCATAAGGCCACACACACTCGGTGGTTGAGCTAAGTGTTTTCCAGCAAGAAGCTAAGGAGCTTTTCCTTACACCCCCACGAGTCCCAGACGTGACCCCGTCACACACACTTTAGCGCTGTCTCACACACAGTGCGGGGCCTCCTAAGTAGATCAGATGCTATGGATCTAAAATGCTGGGTGGTATGACCTGCTGGAGTAAGAGGTGACGGTGTAAAAAGAGTCGAGTTTCAAAGAAATGAATTAGATCCTGCTGAAATAAGCATGTTTACCGCTGCTGCTTGTAGCACTGAGAAATCCAGTCTGAGTACTGTAGACCTGATGGCAGCAGAATGATGAGCAGTGCCGTCACGTTAAAGCTCTGAAGGCATCAATGTGTCCGTTTTTCTTCACTTCGGTATTTTCTGTGCTGAGTCAGAGGTGAAATGTTTAGCCGACTACACAATCAGCTGCACTTATGATTAGTCAGAGCAACGAGAAGCTGTCCATGAGGGAGCTCTGGAATCAATGAGCAGATCGTTGGCATTTTTTCTTATAATCGTGGCCTTCAGATTCCACCTGACAGACTTGCTCTTTATTTTTCTCCAACAACATCTTTCATTGAATCAGGTTTGGTGCCTGGAAATGATGTATAAAATTCAGAATATTATCATTCTTAGAATATTATGAATGCAGGTAAATGTGCTAAATCACAGCCGCGACTGCTACTACTTAGACTAAAAGCTGCATGTTTTATTAAATCTCCTTAGATTAGAAGTAGAGGAGCGGCTCCCGCAGACTCACTGGGGTTTTATTTAAGGTGGAGAACAGATTTTGACACAGATCATTGACCTGGGAGTGATATTTATGGTGAGGACGCTCAGCGTGACACGGCACGGTTATTGCAACAGTCTGGTTTTTGAAAAGGTATCACACACAAGTTCGGAGGGAACTGTCCAACAGCCAGAAACAGCGCTCATAATCGAATTGGGTTCAAATTTAAAGATGGAACAAAGAAGACATGAGAAACCCTCAGGAGTGAAAGCGATCATGTGAAAATTTGAAAGAAATGTTTGGACCGGTGGCCCCTCCAGTTTTATGGTTTGTGAGCTCCTTGATCAGGAGAAGACTTGGCTGCAGTTTGTCCTCCGTGTGTCCAGGAGTCCTCTGCAGTGCTTTGGCACAAAGTGCCAGATAAAGCCAGATTAGCATCATCTCAGGGGCTCATGTGCTGCTCAGAGGTGGAAAAAGTTGCCAGTGTCCCCACAGTGATGTGATTAAGGAGGTCTATTTCCATGCAGCCGTTATACTCCTCCAGTTTCCATCAGCCTTTTTATTCCTCCCATTAATAACACACAAGTTTGGATGTGCTAAATTTCCTGGTTTATGTTTCTTGCCCTTCCGTAGGGAACGCCCGTAGAACACGCTACCTTACCGGTGAGTACCCGGGTTGTTGTGGTAACAGAGTGTTGTTGACCAACCCCTCACTGACCTTTGTTAACCCCATGAACTCTGACCTTTGAAATCCTCACTTGAAAGTTTTTAAACCAGCATGTGAGATGTAAAAAAAAAAAGAGTGATGCACGTTTGCCTGAGTTGGTGTTTCTGTCCCGACCAGGGAGGGAAATGAAACCCGATCCTGACTAAAGGGCATTAAAGGAGCAATTTGTGGTACCTTTCTATACAAGGGGGCGCTATTGTTTCTGTTAAATAGCTCTAAATATTGATAATAAAACATATGTGTGTGTTTACTGACTCAATCAATGTAGACACAGAGAAAGTAGTCCATCCACCAATCCACCACGTAGCACAGAGCTGAAGCCACCTCTGTGAGACCTGTAATGGCCTTTCTACACTGTGCGATCTTATAAGACCATTGCATGACACACTACGCGACATGAATCTAATAAACTTGGTACGACGTCAAGTTTGATGCGTGCAGATTGTACGATGACCATTCACTGAAACGCAGGCGATCACAGTTTACGTCGTACGTCAACATGCGAGGAGGAGGAAGACATGGATGCGGGGGGGAGATCGTAGCAGCTGTCACATTGTGAGTCAGTCGTCCTAAATTTCTGACACCGCTAGAATTTTATCTCAGCTTGTCTTTGGTCGCAAGACGCTGACAGCGGCCGTCGTGGAACCTGTCTCACAGTGAGACGTAAGACCACCGATTTAGAGCCACGACCAAAGATATCTCCACGATTCTCCTACGATGCTCGTCTTTCGTCTGCGACAGCCCAAGATCGCACAGTGTAAACCGGGCATAACACAGAGCTAGCGTTCTGCCAGCAAGAATCAGGGTCATCTGGTCTAGCTAAACTGATGTGTCGCCCTGCACAAATCTGACGCAGCCTCTGAACTCCCACCCTGTAGACCAGGCTTCTGCTGCCTCATACACCACTGAGGAAACGTCCGGTGCCCACAGAGATGTAGCTGATGATCAGACATGTTGCTTGTTGGATGGCTTCTATACAAGAAACGAACATCTTCTTCACTAAGGGCAGCATGGACCAGCTGGCTAGCATGCTATATTCAATAAATATCTCAGTGACACAATGAATCAGGAGCCGTTTCTTCACCTTCTGTTGCAGCTTTAGTCCATCTTTAGGTCACAGCATCACAAATTGCTCCTTTAAGACCTTATCTGTGGTTCTGCAGCCAGACAAGAGCAGTCTGGTGTTTACCTTCTTCACAAAAGAAAATTTCCAACCCTGGTGTCTGTCAGTTCAAATGTGGTCTGCAGTCCTTGATGTGAAGCTGCTTGCTCTGGTTCTTGTTCGTGTTTTTTTTGTTTTTTTATTTTCTTTAGTCGACTTTGACCTTGACCAAAAAAAAAATGCACCCGAGTCCGGACTTCATTTTTGTGGTGATTCTGGAGTGACAGGAACAAATACCTGCCATAACGCAGAAATGTGTGCCTGTTCCAGGGGTCTGAGCCTGCAGCTGCTCCCTGGATGGTGATTTGAAGGTCGACTGTGTGAATTTAAGTCTCATAAGTAGATTCCCATTTTGTTTTCCAGGTCATGAATCAGAATACTCGGCCACTCTCATATTCCCTATCGCAGATTTAGAGCTGCTCTCGGTGTGTCGCACGCCAGTATCATGTTTTTTTTTTCTCTCGTTGTGATCCCACCCTTTGACTTTTGGCTGCCCTGACTGGCTGTTCGTTTGACGGACGGCTTTCTGGATGGACGGAGAGCATATTATACACCATGTCCAATCCCTTCCAGGAGTTGTGAATCAGTGCGTTATGGCATCGCAGCGCTGTTGTGTTCCTTACTCAACCTGCTTCTAGCATTATGAGGCTGAATTCATGAGGGAGCACTTCAAACAAGCTGGGAAGCCCAAAGTTTTTATCCGTTACACTGAGCGCTTTCACATATGAAGCTCTGCTTGTTCTAACAAATTAATCAGCATCGTTTTGAGTCTTTTTATTCAAGGGTTTTGGTTAAATTCAGCATGACCTTTGCAAAGTGTACGAGACCCAAAGAAGGAAACGACCCCCCCACCCCCCGTTACATATGTTTATTTGACCTGTATATTGTACCTGTTCTGCCTCACTCTGCTGGAGTCGAGTGTCTGGCCACACACAGACAGATTCATTTACCCCCTCAACCAGACCACATCCCTGCATCGACCACAAATGCACATTCCTCAGAAGTTTGCTGGGGCGGAGCTCGATTGTCAGCGCCTGTCGGAAGCTTCATTAAACTTGTTAAAAAGCCCCCCCCCCCCGTCTGCTAAGTCAGCTATGTCCGCTTTAACCGTTGATATGATGTCCATGTTACTTGTGTTTTTTGTCCAGATGCCACATGGTTCACCGTGCTATCATTGTAAGGAAGCTGTCCACAGCTAGCTGCGTAGCATGCTAGCACCTGCAGATATTTCTTCTATGTGGTCCATAGGTGGATGGATCATCTTCGTTTCTTTGGTGTTTTCGGTTCTAAACGCTACATCTTCACCTCCTGAACGCTGACAGCCAGATGTTGTGGAACGTTTTTTCGCTGTCATTTCCATCTGTCTGCATTCCTTTCTGTCATGGCTCCTCCTTTTCCTTCCTTTTCCTTCATTCCTCCCTCTTGATTGCTCACCTTCGTCCGCCTCGCCGCCCGCCTGACCCCGCCACCCGTCCTCTCCCTCCACCTCGCCTGCTTTCTTTCTCCGTGGTCTTATTTGTTCAGCCGTTAGCAGCTGAGTAGCTTTTAATGAGCTCTTTGATGAACGTCTCTTGTTAGCTGGACTGAGGGGAGGACAGCGGGGTGTGAGGTGGAGATCTGGGAGGATTTAGGATGGAGGAGAAGGCATCGCTTTGTTTCTTTGGTTTCCTTTGCTCTCTTTGTTACACATCATGGTTTCCTCACCTGTCTTTACCTCACCTGTACGTTCTCACCTTGTTTTTCTCAACCTTCCTCTAGTTTCCCTTTCGCTTCCATACTTTTCTCACCTGTTTTCTCACTTTTCCTTCTAGTTGTTTCACCTTTGCTTCTTCCCTTTATCTTTTCACTCTGCATTGTTCTACATGTTTTTAAATTTACTGTTCTTACTCTAACTCTTTGATCCTTTTTTCACCTTCTTCATCATTCCACTTGCTCCTCTCCTCTCCTCGTCTCCTCTCCTCTCCTCTCCTCTCCTCCTCTCCTTGTCTCCTCTCCTCTCCTCTCCTCCTCTCCTTGTCTCGTCTCGTCTCGTCTCCTCTCCTCTCCTCTCCTCTCCTCTCCTCTCCTCTCCTCCTCTCCTCTCCTCTCCTCTCCTCTCCTCTCCTCTCCTCTCCTCTCAGCCTAATCATTTCCAGTTGTCTGTATTGAACTCCACAGCGACGTTGTTACTGTCAGACTGACCAGTGTGTGTGTGTGTGTGTGTCAGCCTGGCTTCAGAACATGTAAATAGAATTAGCCCATTTCACGCTCAATCTCACCCTCTGATAATTGACCCCTGTGGACTGTGTGTGTGCTCATGCAGAGTGTAGTGTCATGTTGGAGGATATCCGGCCACTCGTAGTTGTGTGTTTCTTAAACGTATGTGCGCACACATGTGTATAATTTGATTTTCCTGTACTGCAGACCTCCGTCTCAGGCGCAGCTACACTGCTGTCAGGTCCGTTATATAAGATAAGATGGATTTTACGGATCTCCGAGGGGAACACGGCGAGTTGAGCTGCTGCCTGGAGAACAAACAGAGGAAATTATATTAAAGTATGCCACAAAAAAAACCTCAATCGTTGCTTAATGAAAGCCAATGATTTTAACCAACGTGTCCGTTAATGTGTTTTTGAGACCCGACCTTAATTTTCCCGTATTATTACATTTTCCAGATACATTTGGCAATTAGTGAAGGACATTCCAGGTACAGGAAAAGCATTAGTCAGGATTTTCACAGGTGGACGTCTTCACAGTGGAGCAGGAACGTCTGCTTGTTCTGTTGGTCGTTCATTTAAATCAGTGCATGGCTGGAGGTGTTTGACCTCTGCAGAGAAATGATGGCCTGCTTTTCAAGGAAGGAGGAAATGATCCATTGCAGCTGATATTAGCTAATAGCTTAGCAGCCGTTAAACCTGATTTCCCTGAAATGACGCCATGATTTGTTGTTTTTATTTAATTTACTCACAGCCAGTGTTAATTTTGGCAGCAATTTCTGATTTAGTTTTTATTTTAGTCTTGTGACTAAAATGTCATTTGATTTTAGTCACGTTTTAGTCATCAACATTTTTGAACTTTTAGTCTAGTTTTAGTCGACTAAATCTGCCGTGGGTTTAGTCGACTGTTACCATGCATGAGGACGCCTTCTTCCAGCATCGCGGGGTAACGTCCTTACGCAGAGAGATCACTTCTGATTGGCTCTCTGCCGCCGTCTCCTGATTCGTCCCCCCCTTCCACAAACAAAATCTGCTCTGATTGGATCTCGTCTCCATCAATAATTTCGTCTCATTTTTTATTCGTTGACGAAAGTGTCAGTACATTTCGTCTTCGTTTTTGGCACCGTGCGTTAGTTTTTATTTAGTTATCGTCTCATTTTTATCAGCAAAAAAAGGTCGTTAACGAAAACTATGACGAAAATGATTCGTCAACAAAGTCAACAGTGTTCACAGCAATCCTTTTCATCCTTTACGTGTGTGCAAAGCTGTCATTAAATCAAGCGATGCATTGCTACACAAATATAAACATGTTTGTGTGTGTGTGTGTGTGTGTGTGTGTGTTACACATGGCCGGTGCACACACACACACACACATGTGATTAAAGGTGATTAAACACAGGGCCTGCTGTTACATCAAAGGCACGTCAGGATTCATTTAGACTGCTGCAGTAAAACACACCTCACTGGATCAACTTGAATTTTAAAGGAGTTTTTGTGTGTGATTGTGTCAAAATTGCGTTAAAGCGTTAGTGGAGTTTCCGCCTGTTGTGTATTTTTTTGGTTTTTTGTAGTTTTTGCCTTCATTTTCTCTTTTGATGTGCTTCATTCTGTTGGAATGCAGACGGCGAGGTCAGCATATAGGCCACGGCTAGTTCACACACACACACACACACATGTTTGGTTTGTATTAATGCGTTGTCGTGTGCTTCCTCATCCGCTGCTTTTATTCTTGTTGTTCTACTCTGTCATTCTGACTGCACCTGAACGCAGCGCACTTCATCAAAGCTCGCCTGGTGTGTGTGTGGGAATGTATATATTTGTATGTAGGTGTGTACACTGTGCGTGCATGCATGTGTCTCTGCTTACTGTGTAAGTGTAAGTTGTGTATTTGATGCTTCTGTCATGTCCTCCCTCTGGTGGCCTGTCTTGTCATACGTGGGGGGGGGGGGGCGATGCTGTAAATGAGGCTGCTGAAGTCCAGCATGACTGATCCTGTGGAGACACACACGTTGTTGTGCTGCTCGTTTTAGGTTTTACAGACTTTAAGCACCGCTGTGGTCTGTTTCACATCAAAAAACGAAGACATTTTCACATTGCTGAGGTCGTGTGTGGCGGCCATGTTGCCTTATCTAAAGACAGAATATTTGAGCATCCTAAAATCTAAACATAATCCCAAACTTTGTCCCTTTAACATGTCCTGCCTCACGTAGAGGTGGACATCTTTGCTCAGGTGCAGAGGGATGTTTCTGTTCAGAACAGCAGTGAGCTTGAATAGGATGTAAGGAGACCTCACCGCTCTCTCTCTTCTGTTCTCTCTCTGTCTGTGTTTTCAGGGTAAAGTTGCACAGACCGCCTGCATGTCTGCCTGCAAACACATCTCCACCTCCATGCTGCAGCTCCTGCTCGACCCGGAGGTCCGACAGATCTCCATGGGAGCGCTGCACCAGCTCAACACCGACGTCAAGGAGTGCGAGAGTGAGTGCTTCTGTTATTATGAAGTCGTGCAGAGCAAACTGACACAGGTGTTCCTGCTTCACTTCAACTCGGTGTTACTTCGCACCTGTTGGCTTTGATTGTTTAAACATGACTGAGTTATAGCTCCAAATGTAATTGTTCTTTTTCCCGGAAATGTGGTCTGTTATGACAGATCTGAATTTTTTTGTTCGACTGTAATATTGTTGCTTCCTCCTCTCCCTCCCTGCTCTCTTCTTGTCCTTGTGCCTTAGAGTTAGAATCCTGACAAAAAACAAAAACACCTCTTTGATGTTTACACTGATCCAACGTCCTTTTAATGAAGCCCCCATGTCCGCAGTTTGCTTTTGAGAGCACAGGGGGCGCTATGGAACAACCAGTTACAGGATTAGAGGGCGCCCATCTTTTTCTTTTCCCACCTTTTGTCTGATTTATTCTTCTCTTCTGTCCCCATTTCCACTCCTGTTTCCTCCCCCCTTCTCCTCCATCGCCTTGATTTCTGAGACTTGGAGTTTGTGCTGATGAAGGAGGAGGAAGAGGAGGGGGAAGAGAGAGAGAGAGAGAGAGAAAGAGCACGAGTCCTCAGTGGCATGATCACGGTTCTTAGAGTCAGAGTGTGTGAGAGACCTGATGAGCGGTGACATGCGTGCAGCGCTGCCGAGGGGTTAAGAGGTTAGAGAGCTACTTATTCAATACACAGGGGGGAAAATCCAAAGAGGAAGTGAAGGTTGAAGGTACAGTAGAGGGAGAGGAAGAGAACAGCAAAGTCCATTAGCAGTAGCAGATAGATGGGTATAAAGAGAAAATGGTGGAAAGAGGGACTCGATTAAAGAATAAAGGATCCGCAGATTAGGAAGAAATGGAAGAAGAGTGCAGGTAAAATAATCCTTATAAAAATGACGAGGAACCAGAGGAAGAGTCAAACAGAAGAGGATGAATGTGTCCATGAACGAGTGCAGAGTAACACCTGAAAAATGAAGGATGGACGGAGAGAGGAACAAGAATGGAAGAAAGTAGAAGGGTTAATAAATACACAGGGTTAAATGCATGGACGGAGCAGGCCGGGTTGAAAGAGGTCAAGAGGGCAGAGAAAATGGGATTAAATGAAAGAGGTGTGAATTTAATAAAACATGTACACAGAAAAGAAAAGAGAGAGAGCAGAGGACACGGATGAGAGGACAGATTAAAAGGAAATTAATGGGTACGTTTGAAAGGAGGAGGAAGTACAGAGAGAGCAGAAGAAAGAGGGATTAGAGATTAAAAGACTGTGGCAGATAAGAAGAAAAGGAGGCACGCATGAATGAGTGCGATCAGAGGAGGAAGTCGCAGCCTGGCTGCTAGCTTACTGTGAAGCGCTGATAAAACCGGACATTAGATTATCTGGCTGTCGCCGTAGAAACCCTCCCCTACAGTGACTGCTGGTCACATGTGAGCCGTCATATTTTTGGAGATTTTTTTGAACTCAATTGAAATATATTGTCTGAAAGACCTGTACTTTCACACATGATGCGTTCAAAGACCATCAGAGAGCTGTAAATATGATGTGTCTTCCTGTTGCTCCGGTGTTCAGAGGGTTAAACCGCACAAAGCAGCACAAGGCAGAGAAGTGAAAGGTAAAGCAGGAGAAACACTTCAAAGTTCAGAAGCAGGGCCGGTGTGTGTGTGTGTGTGTGTGTGGTGCAGGGGTCACTGATGATGGCAGGCGTGTAATCACTGCTGTGGTGTGTATGCCCGTGTGTGTGTGTGTGTGTCCCGAGGTGAAAGAGATTAGCCACAGACTCGGCTTTTTCTCTCTTTCTCCGCAGCACTCCTCTTTTCTCTCGTTCCTTCGCTCAGAATACCAGTCGGCTTGTTTACGGGGGCCAACTGACGCCAAGACCCCAGCTCACACTCCGTACGACCCCGACACACACACACACACACACACAGACACACACACACAGGCGTCACCCCGGGTTCAACAGTCCTCAACTGTTCTGAAACATGCAGGCGAAGGTGAAACAACAAATAAACACACACACCAGCTTAGCAAGGCTCACATCCAACGAGACAATCGTATGAGAATCACACACACACACACACACACACACACACACACACACACAGGACAACCAAAGCCTTTGCTCTTTTACATCCACAAACTCATTCACACACTGAATCTCGCTCACACACACACACACACACACTCTTTTTCAACAAGACCTAGCGACATGACTCTAACACCCTGCCCTCCCCCCTCCTCCCCCCTCCTCCCCAGGCTGTCATTTGTCTGCCAATCTATCCCGATGCATAGCGAATCCGACCAGGTCTTTTATTATTCCGTTTTTCACCCTCTCCTTTTTTTCCTCCTCCTCCTCTCTTCCCTCTCTCCGGGGGTGGACTGGGGGGGGCGGGTTTGTATTTTCCCACAGGTTTTGCCAGAGCCGGCCCGGTCGCAGGCTTCCAGGGTGACACGTTGCTTCTGGCCTTCAGTGACTTGAGACAAGTAGGTCTTTGTCTCCCTCGTGGTCCTCTCTCCTTCGTTTTCTCTCTCTGTGTTTTTTTTCCTCTCCCCACTATCTTTTTTCTCCCTCCTCCTCTTCACCTCCCTTGTCCTTTTCATCCTTCTCCCCATCCTCCCTCAGACACCCCCAGTCCTCCTCCTCCTCCTCCTCCTCTTCATTTGGTTTTCTGATTTGTTTCTTTATTCTCTGACATTTAGTGTCATCCCTCCGACGCAAACATTTTCTTTCTCTGACCAGATTTTCTCTGCAGGCATCAAATTCTTCACTCATTTGCTAAGAAACACATAAATTGAATTTTAGATTACAATGTTTATAAAAAGACAGTTAGAAGACAGCGCAGAGACACTGGTGGATCTTCACCTTTAGATTGACGGTGCCTGTCCGATCGAGCTGCAAAGATGGTGGACGGTCCTCTGAGCGGTTGTCTTAATTGTAGGACGGCAAAATGCAGCGTTCCGTCTTTGCTCTGGTTATCAGTCATTCTTGAGCTGCGGCTGTGTCTTTGTGGAGTTACACTTCATCGCCCTTGCACCCGGCACTCATACATTTCCACCTAACACAGGGCCTGATCATATTTATTTTAACAGTGGAGCAGAAGCCACACGCTGCCTGATACAGAGGTCACACACTAACATGGTTTGTTGTTGGCTTTTATTGGTAAGTCATGAGTCTTTCACTCAGTGAACTGCCTCGTCACCACCACTTCTGGACTGCTTCACCGGTTTCCCAGGGGACGCTGTGGGTCCTCGGGCCGGATGTTGAGAAACAGCTGAGTGCAGGAAGTGTCCCTGGTGCTGTGCGCGTCTTGTTTCGGGTCCTGGGAAAGAACTGAGCAGAACCAGTCAGAGCAGGGACAAAACTGATGAGAATGCAGGATGTTTGGGGCGGAGTGTGTGTGTCTGTGTGTGTGTGTCGATTTCGCATTTCGACTTTGCGAAAAAAGTGTTTTTGGCAAGCTCGGACGTACGTGCACGAAGGCATGGACGGGCGAACTTGTGTTGCCGAGCGTATTCTTCCAGACTTTGGCGTGTTTGTGAGTCTGTCATCGTCGTTGAATGTGTGAAACTAAGCGGAGTGTGTGTGTGTGTTTGTGTGTCGCTGAATGTGTGATCCGGGGCGGAGAGCACCCGACTGAAAGTTTGTGTGGCTTTGTGCGTTTGTGGTCGTGCGATTGTGTGTGTGTGTGTGTTTGCGCGTGTGAAACTGAGCGTAGAGTGTGTGTGTGTGTGTGTCCGTTTTTGTGTGTCATCGCAGTGAATGTGTGAAACAGGGCGGAGAGCGGTTTGTGTGTCCGCCTGCCCGTCTTTGATGTGTGTTTGTTGTTGTGGAGTGTGTGAAAGTCGGTGTGTGTGACAGCGGATGACGGATGGGCCGGCAGGACGGAGCAGGGGACGATGAATGAGGTGACAGACAGAGACGGATAGCCCTTTATCCCTCCGTCACAATCCCTCTTTCTCTCTCCCTCTCTTCTCTTTCTCCGCCTGTCGGGATGATGCAGTGCCTCTTGTTCTCCCGCTCGGAGGAGGAGAAGGAAGGGGGGAAGATGGGGAGAAGGAGAAAAGAAAAAATTGCATTCATCTGGCATCGATGTTTACTCCGGCTCCCCCTCTTTCCCTCCTCTGCTCCCACTGCCTGCTGCATCGTCCTCTTCCTTCATCTCCATCCTCTCTCCTCCTCCTCCTCCTCCTCCTCTTTTGTCCTTCATCAGTTGACTCCTGCTCCTTCATCCATTGTTTTTGGAGCCATTCTTATCATATCAAAAGAGACACATTCCTTGTGTGTACACATCTGCCCAAGCGCATCTTTTTATGTGTGTGTGTGTGTGTGTGTGTGTGTGTGAGAGCTACACTTTCTTATTTTCAAACATACATTGCGTGTCTGTGTGTGTGTGTGTGTGCGACCTGTTGGTGAATGGTCGATAAATCACGCTGACGGGGCCGTTTTGTTGTGTGGTCGGGTCCCGGTGTTCTGGAAGGTTCCGGGGTCCTGGGACAGGAGTTCCCCCTAGAAAGGACGCACACACACAACACAGATTCAAACACACACAGCACACTGCCACAAGTCGCTTTTGTCACACAAATGTGTTCTGTACTCACGTTTAAAGGTGCAGAGTGTCACTCACAGCACTGATTTAGGCCCCTTGCGCTCAGAGATCGCACTATAATGCTTCTAAGAAACCCCCTGTGTAACTGTGGGGCCGTGCAATCGGAGGTCTGCAGTGTTGTGTTCATTTCCTTGTGTGGTGTATTCCACTGAGCTGGAGCTGCCTCTCACATAGGGCTGGTTGTGGCCTCATCACCATGGTTCTGCACCTTCTGCAGTAGAATCTTCTTTATTATAACTCATGTTGTTTCCAGGAAAACGTGACAAGCCTCAAAATGTTATCAGACTGACTCACTACCGAAATTCTTCCTGCACGAATGGCCAATACTGTTCATATAGTATTTGCAGTTCCTCGGGTGTCCACTTGAGGGCACTCCTCATAAACCCGTATAAACATGTTTACAGCCAGACATGTAAAAACTGTTCTGGACTCTGTTGGTAGTGAATCACACAGGTGTTGCCCAGGTGGTGGTGTCCTTCACGCCGACCTTCAGAAACCTTTTTATGACACTTCCTATAAGTCGCGTCACATGATCGACATCAGTCCTGTCTGAAGAACCAATCACTGTAACCAGCTTATCTGAGCTGTCCACAGCTTTCTCCTGTTCTCTACAATTGCTAAATAATTTGGTCAGCGGCTGCCTTTGTGTGTCTGTGTGTGTCTGTGTGTGTCTGTGTGTGTGTGTGTGTCTGTGTGTGTGTGTGTGTGTAATTCCCTGGCTGCTCTTTTCCACAGATCCTATCAATCTGCCTATATTTAGAACTTTCAGAAGTCTGTGGTTACTTTAAACCTTTGGCTGGCCCTTTGGTGTGTGTGTGTGTGTGTGTGTGTGTGTGTGTGTGTGTGTGTGTGGCGCCCCCCCAAATAAATGCTTGCAACAGTAGAGTTCCACTCATCCCCTTCTCGACTCGTTCATACGGCAGGCATGCATTCTTCCACCTTCTGCCCAGCAGTGTGTGTGTGTGTGTCCTCTGTCATTGGTTGCTTCATTCCTTTGGTTGACCACAGACAGTCAGATTCCATCCATTCATCTTTCACTCCTTCTTTTCTGCTTTGGACTTTGAGTCGAGTTTGATGAACTCTTTTGTTTCTCTCCCTCTGAACGTTGCTCCTCCATTTTACTCTCAATCTGTTTTGCTGCTCAGTTGTTTCATCTTTTTGTTTTCTTCTCATTCTTTGCATGTGTGATTGTTTGTTGTTGCTCCTATCTTTCTTTTTATAACTGTCATTTTCTCAGTGCTGTATTTCAGTGGTCACTCACACACACACACACACACACACACAGGCTGTCAGTACCGTCTGCCCTCTGCCTGACGTCTGTGTGCATCCCAACCATTACCTCACGAGGCTTCCCTCTTGCTCTCCAAAAGCAACATGTCACAGCATGACAACTGCTCCACTCTGTGTGTGTGTGTGTAGATTGACCAGCGTGGCCAGTAGCGATTATCCAGTGACTGCCTCAGCCTCTGTGTGTGTGTGTGTGGAGGCAGTAGACGGTCTACGGGATGAGATGAGGCCCAGTGGGAGAGGAAACCTCCATCTCACCTCCTGGTAACCCAGACTAACGAGGCGGTGGGAGGGAGATGGGAGAGAAGGTTGGAAAAAGAGCAGGAAAGAGGAGAAGAAGATGTGGATAACACAAGCGAAACGTATCAAACCCTGTTCTGTTTTTCTGTACGGTTAGTTCTGATCGTCTCTGCTGAGTTTGAGTTTAACCTTCTCAAGTCTAAAATAAGCTTAAGGTTTAATACTCTGTTCCTCACAGCCAGGCTGTTAAAACATATCATTTCTGAAAGTATAACCAGAACAAAGTGTTGATGAAGATTCTCAGTCATCCAGGTCATCATACGTAGAGAAGATTGAGGCAAGGCGTCTGGACTTGTAGAGTTTTCTTGAAGACGTTTCGCTGCTCATCCAAGCAGCTTCATCAGTTCTAACTGTTTGGTGGGGAAACATGGTTTATATGTGGTTACAGACCTGTGTGGGTGGGTCTGGGTAAAACTTAAAAAAGAACAAAGCTCCACATGGTGCCATCCAAAACACTTTATTCTACATTCTTGACTCACATGTGACCAGCAGTCCATCCATCCATCCATTTCTTGACCAGGTTCGCCCTGTACACCGTCACAAGGGGTCTCTTGACAGGTTGCTAGTTGCAGGGTCAACAACCATTTAGACCAGGGGTGGGCAATAAGTTTTTTTGCAAGGCTCACATAGACTTCCATAAGAAAAGCAAAGAGACAAGGAAGGTTGGAAAGATGTGCCGTGCTCAACAGCTGACTTTTGCTGCTTTTGTTTAATATTGCCTGCACGGTCCGCGGGCCGTGCTTTGCCCAGGTCTGATTTAGGCTGTGACAAAAATCCAGCTCCAGATCTGCAAGCTTTCTACAGCTGAAAAACTGGTTCCCCCTAAAATCTGAGGCATTCTTAAGATATCACATCCACAGGAACCAGGCTGATGGTCACTTCCTGTTTGAGTCCAGGTGACCCTGAACCAAATCTGAAGAAACGAGCTGATGGTGTTTCTGTAATAGTACACAACCTGAACCGGAGCTCCTCTGGCTGCTGTCGGCACCGAGGCAGAATAAATCATCTTTTTTCCTGATAATGGGTGCATTTGGATGATAGAGTGTATCTACCACAGCCTTTCCAGAATCAATCAGCCACGGTTGCATCAATGAGGGTTTGTTTCCTCCTCCAGTTTTTTATTCTTGTAGCCTCGGTAAGAAAAACAACTTGTACAGAACAAGGCCGTCCGTCAGTGTAGCAGGAAGCCTTCACTTGATTCCACCACAGTTTGTTTGTCGTTTCATTGTTCTCGACTCGAGCGCACAGGCCACTTAACGCACCTCGCTTCCTGTCGGTCGCCCGACTGCCGTGGAGAAAAAATATGAGTCCTCCGTTCCTCTGGGAAACAATCCCTCAAAATCTTATAACCCAGAGGTTGTGTGTGCGTGTTTAGCGGTGAAACGTGAAGTTAGTGTTGATGGTATCGAGTTCCTCCTGCTTGCCAAAGTTTAGTTTCGGTGCTGAGATGAGGATAAATGGATTTTCATTTTAGCTGCTGCTAAGCCCGTTATATGTCTGCGTGATTAATTTCCTGAAGTTTGATCCAGAGTTTGTTTTTAGCCAAACGGACCTGAAAGCTGTGTGTGTAGGTGGGTGTGGGGGTGAGAGGGAAGACTCATGGTTGGGTCAGAGTGAAACTAAAAGGTTTTGGAAGTGAAGCGTAGGGACGTTTGCTCAGGACACACAGGTACCATGTTTTCCGGACAATAGGTCGCACCGGAGTATACGTCGCACCAGCCAAAAAACGCGTAATGAAGAAGAAAAAACCATAGATAAGTTGCACCGGACTATTAGTCGCACCAGCGTAATCACAAAGTTTTTAGCGTAACGTTGCCTCCTGAATTAGGACTTAAGTGGTGCGGCTGCAGGACACTGAGAGTGAGACACACACATTTCAACAAGTCCTCACACGGAGAAATGATTAGCTTCACCACACAGAAGCTCCTATAAACATCCTGTAAATGAGTCAAAGGCAGACGACACTGTGCGCTATAGCTGTCTGGAATTAACAACATATCGTTGAGGCTCAGCTGCAAGCACACGTTCCATGAACGTGTGCGTCACCTGTGCTCGGAATGCAAAGTGTGGACAAGCTGGAGGTGGAAGAGAACCGTCAGCAGAGGGACAGAACAGCTACTATTATATTTGTAATGGGACGTCAGGACACAAGGCTAGCTAAGTGTATATTTTAATAGATAAGTCGCACCTGAGTAATAGTCGCATACCCAGCCAAGGATGAGGAAAAAAGGGCAACTTATAGTCTGGAAAATACGGTAATATATAACTGTCTGTTAACTTACCTGTCGACCTGTCTCAGGGTCACAGTGTTTCAAATGTTTCGCCCCACACTGGCGCTCCAGTTTGACCTCAAAGGTTTGTCCGTGACCGTTCTCTTAGTATCATTGAGGATTTATTTGTGGGTCTGTCTGCAGATGTCAGGTTGTGGATGAGCGTCGGTAAACTGACTTGTTGCCGTGTGTCCCAGTCTGTTTGCACCAGTCTTAACTGTTGTCGGCTTTTTTGACTTGATTACACATGTTGAATTAGTGAGAGTGATCCTGTGTGTTGACTTTATGACCCTGGCATGCTGGGTTTTGTGTCAGTTTGATAAGTCTTTCAATTTGCCTCCTGTCTGGTGTGTAATACAAGCTAAGGCCCACTGTACTTCTGGGCATTTAGCATGACTAGGATGACATGTGAGCATCATCCTCGAGTCTTGAGTTTTTAAGCAGGTTAAAACTCGAGATTCGTTTTGTGGCTTCAGGTTTTTTGGCAGAGACATGATGGCGCTGAGGCCACAGTGAGGCTAAAGGTAAAGAGAGAGTGAAGGATTAGGAGAGGGGCAGGACAGAGGTGAGGACGAGGACAGGAAGAGATAGACGAGTCAGAGAAATGAAAGCAGACACAAAAATCTGCTACCGTCACATTCCTGAGAACTGTGGTCACAGCTGCAGTGTGTGACAGGTCAGGTTCAGCAAAGGGACTGCTGGCAGGACCTGGAGTGAACTGTGTGTGTGTGTGTGTGTGTGTGTGTGTTGTTGAATGGCAGCCAGCGCACATGCTGCACCACATCAGAAACAGGTTGACCTTTGACTTTTAAACTCCTCACCAGACTCCAGACAGATGGAGAAAGAGGAGAGAGAAGATAAATGGAGGCAGAGAAAGAGCAAAGTCTGAAGAGAAAGGCGGAAAGGAAGGAGAGCGTTTATACCAAAGAGAGCCGGAGCAGATGAATGAATCCAAAGGAAGATGACAGGAGGAGATGCAGAGGAGGCCAGATCCCGAGACACGACATGAATGTGTGAAAATGTTGACGGAGTGCAGCAGAAAGCGAGGGATAGCAAGTGAAAGAGTGCAGTCAGGTGAAAGTGATATGGACGTACAGGGTGGTCTCTCTCTCTCCCCCTCCGTCCGTCCCTGTGTCTCTCTACCTCGCTCCCCCGCTCTCTCCTCGGGAGGCTGACACTTCCCTTCATGCGTTTGACCACTCACAGAAGGGGGGATGAATAGAGGAGTGGAGCGGGGTGAAAGAGAAGAAAGAGGGCGAAGGGAGGATGAGCAGCAGACGGACATCTAAATGCTCGCCTGCCGATCTATTGGACTTATTGGATGGAGCAGAATGCTGCAAGACATTTTCTTGTAGTTGACGTCCGTCCACGCAGACACGGGCAGAAACAATGAGCGGCCTGGGAGACGCAACCATGTATCCATGCAACCGTGACGCCCCGAGAGTCGAATCTGTCCAAAGACTCTGAGGTTTCCTGTTTGAGTCAACGCTCCATTTGATCACCGTGTCAGCGTGCAGTAGGTCTGAGGGGTGAACCATGTCAGGTGTCTTCTTTGGAATCACTGCATGCTGCTGACAACGAAGCAGCATGCTGTGATAACCAGGAAGTCCTCCACAGAGGTTGGTGGAACCTTTGAGGTCTGTGAAGGACACACCTCCGCAGGCCTCTGAAGGATGCAGAGTGGGTCAGTTCATGCTCTTATTGAGAACGGTTTCGGTGTCGTAGGTGCCGCCTCTCCTTAATCTTGATGAGTGCTGATGATGTTTTTGTGCCGTAAATGTTGTGTGGCCTGAACATGTCAAATCTATGTCGTCTAAAACGACCTCTCCAGCAGCAGCTCGTCTTCCTCCTACTTGTGTCCAATACCCTCTGCACTCTCTTCTACTGCTTAAATTAGACCTGAACACCCTACATGAAGCTGTGAATTCCATTTTGAGCATTGAAGAAATGAGGATTCGTAGGTTAGTAGTAGGGATGTCCCAATCAGGTTTTTTTGCCCTCGAGTCCGAATCCGATCGAATCTGAAATCACGTAATCTGGCCCGGTTTCCGATCACGTGATCGGATCGGGACATCCCTAGTTAGTAGCAGTTTTAGTAGCATATTTTCAGTGTAATCCTGCTTCTCTCCTCCTCTTCAGTATAAGGGCCCTCTTCTTCTTCTACTCACATTTTTCCTTTCATTTCTGCTTTTACCTCCTTTTACCCTTAATGTTTGAGTGTCGTGAATGCGACACACACACACACAGCTGAAAGTGAGTGCAACATGAGGTCAGTGGGATAAGTATTGGTGCCAGGGAGGGGTGAGAACTGGCAGTCAGACCCCCAAAACACTCTTATCTGATCTTCCTGTCTTTCACACACACACACACACACACACACACACACACACACACACACGGACTGAAGGTCTATATATACACCTGTCTGCTTCACACACACACACACAGTGCATTAGAGCTGACTACACACAGCTCTGCACTGTAATAAAGTGCATGGTGATCCTGCTTCACTGCAGATAAAACGGTGTCTGTCCATATCTGCAGATTTATGGGTTCAAGCTATTATTTGTGTGGGAGAGGTTACTTCTCTCTCTGTGTGTGTGTGTGTGTGTTTGTTTCTCGGCCTCTGTCTCAACTTCCTGTCCTGTCTGTGGCCGGCCTTATCGTCGTGACAACAGGTCAGGCGGTGGTCACGGCATGCATAGCCTGACCTGATTTGATGGTGCTGGGAGCGCTCGGTTTCAACTTCCGACCAATGGTCAAGTAGTGGTCAGGAATTATGGGCGGGTTCAAGGTGGTTGACACTCTGCTACACACACATTCATAAACAGCTTATAAAACACAGATACACACACTCATGACTGTGACCGTGTGGTGACCGGGTCAGGTCATTGTTCTGTGTTATCAGTCGTGACCTCTCTGTCAGTCTCCCCGATACGACCTGCTTCTACACCCCTTCCTGTGTGACTGTGTGTGTGTGTGCGGTCATTCCATGGTCAAACCAAAAACCCTCAAACAGCTCTCACCTTTCAGCCGTTTCCTGTTCTGTGTGGGGGGGTTGGTCACAGCACGATGATGTGAAGCACTCGAGTTTCTCATTTTTCTGTATCTGCACATTGGATCCTTCACAGCAGTTAGGTGTCTGTTTGAAGAGCAGCTGGACCTGAGAGTGGACTAATTGTGTACGTTTGACATGTTGGAAATGTCCCCATGTTGTTGAGCAGTTTGTTTGATTTTCGGTCCTTTGTTACCACAGAATAATTGATTATGAATGCTGCATTTATTGTGTTTGTTCTCAAACTTTTAGGCCAAACGAATGTTTGTGTTGTATTTTTTTCAAGGGCTGCCAGTTTCAGAGTCCACTGCTGAACCGCCAGTCATGCTGTAAAGTCCTGTTGTTTCGTCTCCTACTGTGTATTTGATGGCAGCGTTTTTTAGCTTTCCACTAAACCAGGGGTGCCCATTACGTCGATCGCGATCTACCGGTCGGTCGCGGAAGAGGTGCGGGTCGATCGCGATATACCCGTCGATCGCGGAAGAGGTGCGGGTCGATCGCGGAGGAGGTGCGGGTCGATCGCGGAGGAGGTGCGGGTTGATCGCGATATACCCGTCGATCGCGATCTACCGGTCGATCGCGGAAGAGGTGCGGGTCGATCGCGGAGGAGGTGCGGGTTGATCGCGATATACCCGTCGATCGCGATCTACCGGTCGATCGCGGAGGAGGTGCGGGTCGATCGTGTGTCATTTAAAAAATGTTTTCATGTTAGTCTATCACCTGTTGCCTCAAAGATCTTTTATAACACAGATGTCTCACTCTGCCCTGATCACCCGCGCCATTGCGTGTTTATGTGTGTGTCTGTAGTAGCGTGAAAGATCGAAGGAGTGAGAGCTCTTAGCGTTAATACAAGACCTTTGGGGCTAGTTTTTGGGCCGTGTCAACAACCCGGACAGACAGTTGAGTGCTGCAGGCGGACAGACAGAGGTCTGCAGCCTGATGCCAGACTGGATGCTGCTCGCTGTGTTTTTATAATGTCCATCAATCATGGTGCCGGTGCTCTGGCTCGTTAGTTAGCTAACTTGTTAGCTAGCATGTGCTAACATAAGTCCGTCCATCCATAACGAGCTGATTAACATTAAACTAAAGTGGGAACAGCGGATGAAGATGGATGGATGGATGAAGTAGGAAGACTTTGCTTGCTGTCAGCTAGTTTTATCATTTTGACTTGGTCATTGTAAAAAGTAGCTCGCGAGCCGAAAAAGCGTGGGCACCCCTGCACGAAACTCACACTCGTATTAAGTGAAGAAGAAGACCTGCATCGTCCTGTCGGGTTATTATGACCAGTCATTGTCCCTCTTTCAGTGATATTTTAAAAGTGCCAGACTGTTCTTAGACTCTGCAAACAATGATCTAATTTAACTGCAGTGATGTAAAGTGAATATAAAACATGTTTAAATTGGCATCTTGTGGAGGAATGCGTTCAAAGAGCGGTGCATTCAGGCTCCACAAGAGGACGAACCCAAAATGAACTCCCGGCCCAGAATTAACCTCTAAAAAAAGTGTCTGGACCCAAATTGACTTTAGAAAAGTGGCCGAGGTTGAATTGACCTTTATAAAAAGTGCCTGGATCTAAATTGAGCACCGTGTTTTTCCAGCGCTGTTTGTTTTGGAGTATTCCGTCTTTATTTGCTTTATCAGCGCTCGGAGCAGCTCCCAGCAGGCCCCACTGACTTCAGCACGCACTCCTTTATCGTCTCCCTCTGCTCTCTCCTCCGTAACGTCTAGTTACCCTCCGCCTGACCTGCTCCCCTCCCTCTGCTCCAGTCCTGTAATATTTCCCCGATCATTCTTTTTCACTTTTCTCTCATTTACCTCCCCTCATCTCTCTCTCTCTCTCTCTTTCCAACTCTGTTTCTGTCCATGTCTCTCGCTCGCCCTCTCCCAGTCTGTGCAGTGTCTAATTGACAGTGCAGACCCCTGGTTGAACCACCGGCACTCTTCGCTGGGTTTTTGTTTTTTCATTCCTCTCTCACAACTTCTCCGTCACCGCTGACGAAGAGGAGGGAGAGAGGTGAGAGACGGAGCAAATGGTACAAACAAGTAAAGAAGCTCAGAGTCCAGTGACACCAGAAAAACGAGTCACTTAGGAGTCATGTTCTCATCCCTCTGGCTTAAACAGCATTCTGGGTTTAATGTGCTGCTGGTCACACCCTCCAGGTGCATCTCACGGCCTCTCGCCATCACTTCTGCTGTGTTTTTGTTTTTTTAAAACGCTCCTCTTTACCTCTTCCCCCACTACAGCCCTGAAAGAACATCTGTCCAAACAGGTGCAGATATAAACATCAACCTGTCATGTGACTGCTGGTCACGCCTGACTCAGTCATGGCTTCCCTTTTTGTGTCTTGTTTTGATCCTCCCTTTCTATTTGGAGAACTTTTGGTGTGAGTAACCTCTGACCTCTCTGTAAGGGAGCAGATGACTCCCCCACAGGGAGCCATTTATTCTTACACCAGCGGTGGACCCACAGTGCAGCGGTGGAGGCTGCGCTGTGTTGTGGTCGCTGGCAGCGCCGCGCTGCGGTCGCAGAGCTGAGGTGGCGGGCAGATGTACTCGGATATAAGCTTTTGGTTTTAATTTCACTCTTGGCCCTCCGGGGGGAAAGTAAAATTAGTTCCCTGTTTGTGAAGCGATAAACATCTGAGCTCACCTCATTCCATTCATAGCTGAAGATGGAGCGGTACCTTCAGCACGAGCCTCTCTGTCCGACCACGTGACGACGTCTTGCAGGTCGCCGGTCAGCGGTTTTACTGATAACCTCTGACCTCTGACGTCTTGCTGTTAGAGGTTGAGAGCTGTCTTTAGGGGTTAAGTGTGAAGCCCGTTTTCCTGCAGCCTGTCAGAGAGATGAGGAGATGAGAGCATGCTGATTCTACCTGGGCTTTGTCTGGATGTTTCTGATGATTTGTCATCACTCCTCATGCTAGATGATTGTTCTGGTGTGTCTTATTGTGAACTGAGGAGGGCCAGCTTGCAGCTGGACAGCTCACATGATGATCCGTCTGGCAGAGCTTCTAGTTTCATGTCAGCAGAATGATGCTTCGGACTCTGATGCTGACCCTCCTCACTGCAAAGATTTGGTCGTGGGTTTGACCCTGATGTTGCTGCTTTTGATGATAAATTGATGTCTAGTCACAGCCCTGGTTTGTGTTTGTGGATAGAACTTAAGAAATCTGTAAGACTTTCTTCATTTAATGGCCTCGGTCTGAACTTCAGGGACCTTTCACCCGGGGGACTCCATCAGACCGCCATGACTCAGTGATGCAGGTGTCTACAGAAAACACTTCAGTGCTTTTCAGCGACCTTTCAGCCCCGAAATGTGAGGGAGGAACCGCTTTCCTGATAAACACTGTCTCCTGGCTGAAGCAGGGAGAGATGAGCGCTGTGATGGACGTGTGTCAACACACACAGCAGAGGCGTCTCCGCCTCTTGTATCTTCCTCCTTGACCTCCTGGCAGACAGATGTGAATGAGTGGCAGGTGTCAGCTGCGTCTGTGAGTGCTGATGGTGACCTCTGACCCCTGAGGATTCAGCGATAAAGTGGAGGAAAGGTGGCAGAGACGGCCGATGACGGACAGGTGTCAAAGCAGGCTGTCTCCCATGGCGACAGTCAGAAGCACTTTCTCTGCTTCATTTGACCCCTGCAGCTTCTGGAGGCTCCAGGGGTCGCACGTCTGTCAAACACGTGTCTGTTTGAAACAAGTGGCGCTGGTCACGTCTGTCAGAAACATACAGCATACATGATGCATTCAGGGACCATCCGTAAACACATGTGAATGCACCATGAGTGATGTTTTGCTCTTTCAGGACTCAGGACGGAGTCATGGACATATGATTGATGGTAAAAAGGTTTTAAAGATGGACGGGTGCCAAGATGGCTGCTCTCTAGCCTGATAAAAGTCCAGTCCACTTTGGCTGCTTTTAGTGACCTTTGACCTCTCGTCAAATTTAGAAAGATATGGAAAGCTTAGAGGGATGGAGGTGTTCTGTTTTGATCAGTTCTCCTTCACCGTTTGGCCAGAGATTTCTGTTCCTTCGTAGCTGAATCATTACATAATCACAGCCTTGATCTGTGTGTGTGTTTGTGTGTTTGTGTGTGTGTGTGTGTGTGTGTGTGTGTGTAAACATGATGAATTCTGGGTGACCCTAACGTTTGGCCATTAGGAACGGGAACACGGCAATTCCCCGACGGTCCCAAACAAATAAATCCTGCCCACAGCCGGAATAACCATTAACAAGTCTGCTAAACACTGTGAGAGGAGGAGGAAGAGGAGGAGGAGGAGGTGAGGAAGGAGAGATGGAAAGAAGAGTTAAAGTAACGTTAACTTTGAGAGAGAAAGAAACGGGACGTAAAAAGAAAAGAAGGGGGAAGGAGAGAAAAGAAGAGGTCAGAAATGAGCGAGGGAGGAGAGGAAGGAGCGAGAGAAGTGATGAAGAGTAGAAACAAAAAGAGGGGGGAGGAGCGAGGGAGTGATGGGAGGTAAAGGACCCCATCAACGGAGAAAACAAACAAGAAATGTGAGGGTAACACATCACTTTGTTTTTCTGCTCGTCCCCCCCAGAAGAATAAGAGGAAGCAATAATCTGAGTGTGTGTCTGTGTGTGTGAGTGTGTGTGTGTGTGTGTGTGTGTGTGTGTGTGTGTGAGGAGACAGGAGCGATAGCGCAGAGGAGGTCATGGTGAGGTGAGAGAGGGGGAGTGAGACGGAGAGAGAAGTTCAGCTGGAGGTGAAGTGAGAGACCTGCCGGTTTCACTGTGTGTGTCTGTGTGTGTGTGTGTGTGTGTGTGCGCGGGGTGAATCGGGGGTCAGGTGTGTGTGTCTGTGTGTGTTTGCCAGGAGGACCTGCTGGCTCGCGTGTGGCTCGTTTTTTTTGGAAAGCCCACGCTCTCCCTTTTCTTTTTTTCTGTTCCATTTTCATCAGTCTTATCTCTCCTCTCCTCCTCTTCCTCCTCCTCCTCCTCTTCCTCCTGTCCTCCCCTCTTGTTGCACTTCTCCTACTGTTCATGCCCTCCACTCCTCCTCCATCACTCCTCTTGTCCTCCTCCATCACCATGTTTGCTTTTTACATTTTTTCCTGTAGGGTGCTGATAAAAACATGTTTTATCCAAACTTACAGCTGATGTTTCCACTTCTTCTTCCTCCCTCCTCATCCTCTCCCTGTCGCCTCCTCTTCTCTCGTCCCTCCATCCTTTCCTCCTCCTCCTCCTCCTCCTCTTTCATCCTGAAACTTTTTGTCTTATCTCTGATTAAAAAGAAGCAGACAGAGATGTTCTGATTCCAGAGTGCAGTCAGTGATAACATGAAAATCTCACGCTTATCTGTGTGTGTGTGTGTGTGTGTGTGTGTGCGTGTGTGTTGAATAGGCTTTTCAGGTTTACTTCCTGTAAACACACACGCTGCAGTGCGTGTCTTTTTATCACCACAAAAACATTCGGAGGTGTATGTACACACACAAACACAATCATCACACACATCTGCACCTAATGAACAGATTTTCCCACATAAGCTCACAGCCAGATGATACTTTTGCTTTATGTAACTACCTGTGTGTGTGTGTGTGTGTGTACTTGTTTATATGGGAGGATTAGCAGGTCAAGCTTCGGCCGTGCGAGGGTGAACTCAGGGACAAAGGAGAGAGAGAGAGGAGAGGACAGTGATGGGAGGCGGTGGGACGAAGGAAGGAAGCATTTGTCTTGTAGTTCCTTTATGAAGCCTGATTGGACTTCAGATCTTTGTGACACTTCCTGTTTTCTGCAGAGGTGAAACCAGGTTATCGTCAGCTGTGTGCGTCTGATGCTGCAGAAGAGTGTAATCTGCCCACAGGCGGATTGACAGGGGCGTGTCTGCTGCTTCACCTGCGGCCTGTGCAGGCGGCGGCGGCGGTTACAATTTATCAGTGTCAGCTCTCAATCAATGTGTTGGTTTCAAAATGGCGGCTCTGTCTTTGCCACACTGTCTTTGAAAACTTTGATAACGTTTGGTGGCGTTTGCGTGTCTTTGCCGTCACCTTGTGCCTTATGTACGCGACGCACCATCTGAGTGTCCAAACAAATGCATAGTGTTTGTGTTTGTACTCACAGCTTAATGCTAACAGAGACGGAGACGCACTCTAACGTGTCCACCACTGTCTCTGTGTGCAGCCTGCCTGACCCTCTTCCCCTGATGGGGCACCTTCATCGCCCGACACTCGTCTCTCTGCCTCTCTCAGTCTTATCTATCCATCTTCCTCTGCCCTTCCTTTACCCTCTCGCTCGCTCTTCTTCTGTGTCTCCTTCCATCTCTACTCTCTCTCTCCGCTCCCACATGTGGTTTTGCTCTCCTCCTCCTCCTCCTCCTCTTCTCTCATCCCTCACTCACATATGGTTTCTCTCTCTGGATCTGTGTGTGTTTGGTGTTACCCAGAGTTCACTGGGGCTCCCCGCTCATATATATATGTGTGTGTGTGTCGCAGACAGAGATAAAGAGACAGAGTGTGTGTACGTCTGCAGGCTGACGGGCTTGCCTGGGTGTGTGTGTGTGTGTGTGTGAGGAAGAGTTCAGCAGAGCAGCAGCAGGTTATGCAACAGTTTGGAATGTGGACGACTTCAGCTTTTTATCTGATTCCTGAACTAATTCTTTATTCATACATTGATTATTTAAATAGGTCAAATATCTGAGATACACAGTAACTGTGGCGTCCACATTATCACATCATAACGTTAGCATCACTAGCCTCCTGCTACATATTTATAAATAGCTCTGTTAACTTATGATAGATTTGACTTGTGTTGACATGTCTGATGTGTCCTGTCTGTCCTCGTGCAGTTATTGGACCTGTTCACCCAGTGGGACTGGTCCACCTACCTGGCTGACTACGGGAAGCCCACCTGCAGATACCTGAGGGTGAACCCACACACTGCACTGGCCCTGCTGGAGAAGTGAGTAAATAATCTGTCCTTCTCTTCTTTGACCCATCCTGTGCCCAAACCTTTCCAACAGATTTAAGATTTAATGATTCCTTAAAGGAGCAGTTCACTATTTTGGAATTATTGTGTAACTTCTGTCTGTGCACTGGAAAGACTAGTTTATTGTTTAGCCTAGCTTAGCATAAACCCTGAAGACAGGAAGCATCCTCCTCCTAGTCACAAGGTCGGCCATCTTGTGTCATCACTTCCATTAGGGATGTGGTCTAAAATTCATATCCATGGGAATTGATCCAGTTTCACTTCATTGATCTGAAAAAAAAATTTATTTACGGTAAATAATTTGTGTTAGTTTGTCTATGCCGACCTCCTGACTTTGTTTCCAAGCTAATGCTAAGCTAGGCTAATCATATGTAGTAGTTACAATTGATTCCTCCCTTTTAGACCCCCCCCCCCCCCCACCCCCCGCCATGTTTATCTCAGCTGCTCTCCTCTGTCTCCTGTTTATCATGTTTTGACAGGTTATTTAAGCCGTGAGTATCCTCTCTGCTGTGTGTGAGTGTGTGTGTCTGTGTGAGTGTGTGTGTCTGTGTGTGAGATATTCAGGCATGTGTCACCACTACTAAAATGTGTTTTCGCAAGAGAGTAACAGCGTTTTGTTTTTGAAGTGGGTGTGTGAAGTTTTACCTGGGGCGGATTTACACCATTAAACACTATCACACACACACACTCACACACACTCACACACACACACACACAAATCAAACAAAATCATATCATGATTATTCCCATGTTTATCAGCGTGGCCGTTAAAGATGGGATGTTATCACTGCAACACGCACATCCTGAATCAGTGTGGAGCCTGAGCTGATATGGAAAACAGTGATCACACACACACACACACACACTCGCACACACAGTGGTCTAGTCTGTAAATTAGCGCCTGTAAAAGTTCACTCACACACACACACAGACGATTGTTGAGTGTGTTGCTGTGGACCTTCCAGCAGAGCCCAGGCCTGGTGGTCTCTCTGTGCCCAGGAGGAAGCACCCTGCTGGGGCTTGTCTGGTCTGCTGAGCCCCCTAAACTTCCTGGAGGTGCAGTGTTCTGCAACAAAAACACGCTGAGACACACCGTCTCATGTGACAATGAGCACACACATTCCTTCTCTTCTTTAACAGCTGACTGCAGTGTGTTTGCACTGAGCATGGTTTATGTAACCTTGCACGCTCTCACCTGTTTACGCTTTGTGTCCAGGATGAGGGAGACAAGCAGGAAGAACAACGTCTTCGCACAGTTCAGGAAGACGGACAGAGACCGGCAGAAACTCATCGACACCGTCATCAAGCAGCTACGCAACCTCATCGCATCGCAGCACCACACCTGAAAACCAGCCACGCCATCGGCCGCTGAGTCAATCAACCGATTCTGAACCATCTCACGCTTCAGCCGGAGGCTCATCTATGCACCTTAACGGTCTCCACCCAAACCTGCGACCATCTGATCGGCTTATTTAAGCCACCGAATCTTATTGGACACTTCCTGGGTGAAGACGAGCATGTAAGAACCTAGACCAAAAAACTGTGCCATTAAAAATCACTGCAGCTTGAAATGTGTATTCATTCGCTGCAGAAAATAGTGCCCATCAAGGACATTACTGCACCCCTTTGTTTGTTTTTCTTGCAAACAAATCATTATTGGGCTGTTGGTTCAAACTGTGTGCAGTCACTCTCTCACACCCTTCAGATCTTTACATCAAGCTTAAAAAACCATTAGACTCTTTGCAGGTCTGCATGAGTCCATGCTGAATGTATCGAATGTACATCTGGTCTTCCATAGGAGCACTGAGCTGACAGTCAGACAGAAAACCACCTGCAAACACTTGAACTGATCCGACCCGGCAGCCTCGCTCCCCCGGACACCTGAGTGTGTGTTGACTGAGCATTTTCTACTCGTCCTGTGTAAATAACTGCGTCTTAAAGAAGGGGCATAAAGCTCCAACCTGGCAACCCGCTGACTTCATTTGTATAGAAATCCTTGTACTAATGACCACACACACGTGACGTCTGTGTCTTCCAAGCTGTTAGTGTGTAACCGAAGCACAACACTTTTATTTCACACTAACCGGGGTCTTTGTGTTGCGGTGTTTTCTTGACTTTGGGTGCAATAAATGCAAAGTGTGTGTGTTTGAGAAGGGAAAGTCTTCCTCGCTGTGTATCATTGTAGAAAGGGAACAGGGCCGTTGTTACTGAATGTGCCTTTTGCTGTATTTTTTCTTCTTCCTGCCGTTGAAGCGGCGACACCACAGCGTTCAGACTCTGGACGCCGTTTCCTGATGAAATAAATGTCCAGATGGTCGTCGGATCCGTCAGCTGTGTGCAGAGCTGCGTCCAGAGTCGTCACGCTGCTGCTGTGGTCGCTTCTTTTGTTTGTTGTTGTTGTTGTTGAGACAGAAGCACTGCACACGCTGTTGTATGAAAACCACTAATGAACGAAACTAAATACTAATAAAGTTGTGGCGGCAAATGAAAAATAAATGGAAAACTATTAAGAAATGTTAGTGGACTGAAGATTCCTTCATGATTGAAGCTAAAAAAACACACATTAGCATATGTGTAATTTCAATATACGATTAGTGATTGATACGTTTTTACTGTGCGTTCACACCAAGAGCCACTAAAGCTGAATCTCTCTTCGCTTATGACGTGAGAAAAAAAAAAAAACATTCTCTCACATTTCATCCACTCAGCGATCAACCAACAGCCCCTGACACCTCGTCCCAGGCCAGAACCTCTTTCTGTCTCTAAAAGCGAACGGAGTCGGATCACGGTCATGATCAGCTTCTGGCGGATCATTTGATAGGAACTAAAGTACAGTAGGAACTAGGGATGTCCCAATCAGGTTTTTTTGCCCTCGAGTCCGAGTCTGAACCACATCAAGGTCTCGAACCCAGGACCTATCGCACCAAAAGCAACTGTCATACCCCTACAAGACACAGAGCCACCCTGCACAGAAAACGTTAACTTTGAGAGTCCTAATAAATATATATTCAAGTCCTGATCGGGAGGTAATGTCCGATTCCGATTGAGTCTGAAATCACGTAATCGGGCCCGATTTCCGATCACGTGATCGGATCGGGACATCCCTAGTAGGAACCAAAGAACATCGACCTTCTGATTGGTTGTCAGTGTTTTACAGCCTGAACAACAATGTCAGCTAATTTGCACGAAGCCCGACTGTCCTCATCTTTTTTTATTTTTTAGTCACTCCAGTCGCTCATGTTTTGCAGCTTTAGTCGCTCTCTGTGTGAACGCACAGTTCAGCATCACTGGCTTCTGAAATTCTTCAGATTCAAACACAAACAGACCAATAATCTGCCGGGTGAAGAAGAAAGAAGGAACAATCCAGAGTGCTGCAGCTTCCTACCTGGGAAACGGTCCCAGCTTCGAGGGTGGAGATCAGGTGGAGTGCTACGTCTTCCTCAGGATGAAGGTGGAGCTTTGTGGACACCATGTGGACCTGCTGACGTCTCCTTTTGCAGCTGTGAAGAAAAGACAGTGATGTCATGAGAACAACCCCTCCCCTCAGCCCCCTGTTCTCTCTGACCTCTGACCTCTGAGGCAGCAGGGTGTCCTGGGTGAGTGATGTGATTAACAAGGATTTCATCAGTTCATTGAAGGGCAGCGGCACACAGCCAAACGTCTGCCGGGTCACGTTTTTAATTTTGTGTGTTTAAATTTTCCAGGTGCTAAAGCGACAGCGACCTCTCAGACCAGCCAGTCCAACAGCTGTCACAGCGTTCCAGCCGCTCTCTGCTTATCTTTATGCATTTTAATCACATCTCTGCTGCTTTGATGCCACGAGAGCCAAGTATAGAAACAGGAAGTCATTGTATAACACTCTACAATAACCTCCAAACACAAAGCACTGGAAGTGGAGAATAACCCGTTTCACACGTTCAGCAAAGTCAACAACTCTGTAAGTCCAGTAACTGTATGCACACACACGACTGATACCACTACACCGCTGTGTGCTGTTTACTATTTAGTATTTTCTATTTTTAGAACTTGTGCAGAGAGGGAGAGGAAGTCACTCCGAACGCGGCAACACAAAGTTCTTCATCACTTCCTGGTTTGGGCTTCGTTTGCATATCGTCTGGCTCCTGTTAAATAATCAGTTCGTCAGATAGCAGAGTGCTATCTCTGCTTCCTGCCAAACACACTGATGAGACAGACAGATGTGAAGAAGAAGAATTAAGCTCTGTGTGGCCGGAGGACAGCAGCCACATGTCACATTTCAAAATAAAAGCGGAACTTTTTTCCTTTAGATTAACTTTAACTGTTTGAATTTGCCCTGTGTGTGTGTGTGTGTGTGTGTGTGTGTGTGTGTGTGTGTGAGAGAGAGAGAGAAAGTGCTTCTGCACCACACAGAGGTCTAATGAAGACAGATGAGACAGCACACACACTTCTTCCGGCCTCCCGGTTATTGATGAGCCTGAGAGGTCAAAGGTTAAAGACACACTGGCTGTGTGTGTGTGTGTGTGTGTGTGTGTGTGTGTGTGTGTGTGTGTGTGTGTGTGTGTAACTTTTACTTTCACTCTGTCACTGCAGGTTTTTTTTTCTTCAGTTTTAAGTTTGAGTTCCTCCAACTTTTGTTTGCTAAGAAAGTTTAACATTAGCCAAAGTGCTAATGTTAGCCTGATAGCATAACAATCTGCATTTTTTCCTCAAAAGAAACAAAAACAAATACACTTACCTCTTGTATCAATAGATGCTATTGCAGGTGGACGCTAGTTAGCTGGACACGCTAACACTCGCTGCACCATGGTGCATGTCTGCAGGTGTCTGGGGGTTTGTACGGGCTGAAAAAGGATGAAAGGGATGAAGTCAACATTTCATAATATCAAACCTATCAAACACAGAAATAGTTTGCTGTTGTTATTGTTGTCAGAGTCATGTGATTTAAACTGGACATGTCCCCTGAGCTGTGGGGAGTCCACATGAGTCGCCTCTGTGTGCCTGTGGTAGAACATCCACATCTTTTTACATCAGTGATCTCTTCAGCTCCGGTTTTACTTTTGTGTGTGTGTCTGTGTGTTTGTGTGTGTGTCTGTGTGTGTGTGTCTGTGTGTGTGTCTGTGTCTGTGTCTGTGTGTGTCTGTGTCTGTGTGTGTGTCTGTGTGTCTGTGTCTGTGTCTGTCTGTGTCTGTGTGTGTGTCTGTGTGCCTGTCTGTGTCTGTGTGTGTGTGTGTCTGTGTGTGTCTGTGTGTGTCTCCCTCTGGTATTCACTGTGAATGCAAAAACATTAAAGTGTCAGGCGGCATTACTGTAATTGGCGTTTTAGATCTGATTTGATACAGATCTCTCGGGAAATTTTCAGAAATTGTGTGTGTGAGTGTCTGTGTGTGTGTCTGTGTGTGTGTGTGTGTGCTCCTGGGGTTGTGGGTAAGAGAGAGAGAGAGACAGCAGCCCTGCTGGGAGACTGACTAACTGATTACATTAAGATTTCTGGGAATTGAGCAACACAGAACAACAGTGTTTATTGCCAATTTGTTGTGTTTTATTATCATTTTTATGTTGTGGTAAAAAAGTGTATGTTTGTGTTCTTTGATGCATCAGCTCTATTTAGAAAAGTACTATGATATTTCTGTGCAAACATTGAACCACAGCTCTGTGACCTTCCTAACCCTAACCCTAACCCTAACCCTAGCTGTAACCCTAATGCAGAGCTAGGGTTAGGGTCAGGTTCTCGGCCGTCGTGAGGCTTAGAGCCTGAAGTGACACATTTCCGCAATGGTCTCAGTGCGCCGAATGTAATAAACTTTGAACTACAGCTCTGTGACCTTCCTAACTCTAACCCTAACCCTAATCCTAACCCTAGCTCTAACCCTAGCTCATGACATTTCCCACAGATGTCATGAGCTGCACATGTACACAGACATAAACAGCGGTTTATAGATAACACGTAATTCATAATGATGACACACCACTGTTGGCAAGAAAACAGAGTTCAACAGGTCAGTGTGGTGTCTGTGTGTGTCTGTGTGTGCATGCTGCCAGGCGAGTTGTGTGTGTGGAGTTGAATCACGTTTTACGTGTTGGTATCAGCAGTCCTTCTGTTGTACACAGATGACTCAGCTGTGTGTGTCTGTGTGTGTCTTCCTGCCTGCTGACTTTGTTTCTCTTTTTTAATGTGTCACCATCAGTGGTGGGAAAACGTTTGCCTTGATTACTTTGAACGGAGTCACTGTGGTGACAGAAACAGGACGGCTTGTTTAGAAGAAGTTTGTTCTCAAATAAAATGAGTTCATGTTTTTAATGATTACGACATGGAGTCCAAAAGAAAAGCTAAAATCCAACCAAAACCTGCAAGAACAAAAACAAATTTTAAAGAAATGAGACCAAATATGAAATACTATCTCTAACCTTTGCACATTATTAATCAGCTGCGGTCTGAGGCGTCACTGTCGCCACATTATCCCCTCCACGCTACATCAATTCTCGTCATCCATCACTTGTGTTGTGGGTTAAAAACTTGTGTGTGTCTGTTCCTCTTGCTTCCTTCTTGTTCATCACATCAAAAGAGCTTTAATCCCTCTGTGCTGTTGCTGTCGCCATACCATCTGACCGAGGCGGATTAAGTCTGTCTCACACTTTTAAATTCAAACCATCCTTCCCGGTAGCGCTGGGATTCTCCTGCAGAGAGTTTCGCGGCCAAAAAAGACGTTTTTTAGTTGAATGACTCACAAAAACCACAACAGATGCTCATAAATAATAAATAACACTCTGTAATCACAAAATGGCAGAAAAAAAGATCGTTAATGTGGGGTTCGGTAGGGAAATATGGAAAAACAAGAAACACATCGAAGGCATTTGAAGTGAGCAGACCGTGCACAGCTATGCAGCCTCCTGTAGTCCATCGAATCAGTGTGTGGTTGAGCAGAGACTCGTCTCTAGGGCTACGTTCAGACTGCAGCTTTTAATGCTCAATTCCGATTTTTTGGTAAAATCCGATTTTTTGGTGTTTACAAAAAATATGCGACTGCTACCACTGTCCTGTGTGACGGCCCTGAAGTGACCCGCATGCGCAGAAGAAGACACGACATCACGCAATGTGACAATGTGGCTTTGTTTACGTTAATGTCCGATCGTAGCCGACATAATTACGACCAAATATTAAGAAGAACGCCGAGAAGGAAGAGAGCAGTATCTGTAGTCTGTCGCCTTTAACTGATGCAAAAGTCGGATATGTGCCGCATAGCTGTTCAGACTGAGGTCGCATTGCAAAAAAATCGGATACATATCCGATTTCGGACCACATATGAGTGGTCTGGGTCGTATATAAAAAAATCAGAATTGAGCTGTTCAGACTGTCACGACAATATCAGATACAGGTCACATTCGTGCAAAAAAATCGGATTTGGGTCACTTTAGCCTGCAGTCTGAACGTAGCCTAAGAAAATGGCAGAGAAGCTTCGTTGCAGATGGGAAGGAAAACAGAAACCTGGCCGAGTGACGCCTCTCCGAACTGCCAACGAAAACACAACAAACTGTGGTCAATGATCACCAAGGCAACGAGAGACGACACGTTTGTGGTCATGTTTACAGGGTTGTCTGACCATATGGGGCCGATGTAGCTGAAAGTCTGCGTTACAGGCTCAGCTGTGTTGAAATGAAGCTCTCATTAAACTGTCATAAAATACCACATCCTAGTTTTACTCTGAAGTCTTCCCACAAGTCCTGATCCAGAAAATTTGGCAAGGAGGGAGCAGGGAAGGGGAAAGGGGGGGGGGCACTTTGTACTTAATTAGTTCAAGAAATCTGCCATCATGACATCTCCCGGACTGTTCACCCACTCTGAGTCACTGATGGATGCATCAGACACAGACAGGCCTCCTCTTCTTCACACCGCCATGCTCGTCCTCCGTTGTGAGAATTAAACGCTTCACATCAAGTCGTTGGAGTAGGAGAGCAACACGTGAGAACGCCGCTCGTTAGCAGCGGAGCTAATCTGTCTGCCACATGGAAAACATCGGCCTCATCCGTGCCCCGACGCCCCGCTGCGCCGCACACGGCTTTTACTTTGGTGAAAAAAGGAGGTTAGCTTAAAATGATGATGGAATGCGCAGAGCTAATTGGTGCAGCCTGTGATTACATAGCAAGAGCTGCAAATTAATAAAATACTTTTCTGATGATCATCTTTTTCCACCATGAAAAGGTCCAAACCATCCCAACACAAAGCTGCAATAAGCTGCTGCGGGTTCGAATTCTGCTGTTTTATCCCTCACTCCTCACAAGTTTTATAGACTCACATACTCGGCCCTTGCCGGCTGCATACCTCCTCCACCGCCAGCCTGTCAGGATGGCAGCGGTTTAAACCTCATCCAATGCCCTCTGACAGTGCACCCCCGAAACAATCACCACATTTGCATGCCGAAGTTGCCTAAATTTGTCCTAATGGGTAAATGGCTTGAGCTCCATCAGCAGATAATAACCGGCCCGAGGCGCTGGCCGATCCTCAGACTTACGGTAAGTCCCTCCTCCCTGTTTTTGTGTTGGAACACCCACACATTAAAAAACAAACAGCAGACCGGCAGGATGTCAGTGTGAGTCTCTTTGTTAACCCTGTGAGGTCAGCATCTGACTGTGAGTCAGGAGGAAGCAGCTGATGATGTCACAGCTCGCTGAGCTCACACGGGGTCAGGAGGGCGACGGCGAGTGTGTTCGGAGACAGAAAGAAAACGTTTAGTTAAGGACTCCCAGTCACCCAGGTCATTCAGAAGCATCAATTTAATGGGCGACCCTGTGATTCAGGACTGTAGACAAACGTGGCGTGTCACCATGGCAACCAAACAAGGGACAAAAAGTCGGGAGGAGTTTACCGCCATCTTTACCTAAGCCTAACCAACTACTGAACTAAACCAAACAACTACAAGCAGGTGAAATCATCTGTGTAACATCAGCAGCTGGATGTTGCTGCACTCACAATAAAAAACACAAAGCTCGCATCATCACACATCAACACACAGGAAGCAGCTCCTTTCTCCCACTGTCAGACTTTGTACCTGCTGCTATGAAAGGTTTAAAAGTAGGCACCATACAACTGTGATTGTGTTTGAAACTTTGGTCTTACACAATGTGTGTGTGTGTTTCTGTGCTGAAGTCTAATTTTGGTTCAATTTTAGGGACTTTTGTGGTGTTTGTCGCATCTTGAATGGGTTTAGGGCTCTTAGCTTGTCATTTTTGAGGCTGTGTGTGAGTGTGTGTGTGTGTGTGTGTGTGTGTGTGTGTGTGTGTGTGTGTCTGAAATGATTCGATGATTACTGACCGATCATCTTTCCTCCCAGTTCTATTTTTAAACAGGGAGTCAAATCTCTGCATCATCACTTTAAAACTGATTTAGAACTAAGTGTGCTTTTCTTCTGTGGTGTATTGATTATTAATCAATCAATAATGGTTTTGTGTGTATTCTGCCTCAGTGTCCCTCTCCTCTCATTGTGTGTGTGTGTGTGTGTGTACTTCCTGTGTCCCACTAAGCCCTCTAAAGCCTAAGCTAAACTCCTTGGCTGTGAAAGGTTGTTCCAGGGTCAGAGGAAATTGAAAATACGTTCACTAGAAACACATCATCATTCACACACACACACACACACACTCTTTTCTTTCCCTTGCTGACACACACACACACTATGTCTCCACAGAGGTAAGCGAGTGTGTGTGTGTGTTTTGGTAAAGTGTTAAAAGCTTAAACGGACATAGTGGTGGAATGTAAAGATAAGGCGTCTGTGTGCTTATACAATGAAACACACACACTCCAGTCACAGCCACAAGAAAGCGGTAATTATCTAATGAACACACACAGAACGGTGTTAACGGGCAAAGCAGCATCAAATCTTCCCGACCCTGAAATGGAAACACTGGAAACATTATACAAGAGGTCGCGACCTTGTAGTGGAGCGGATGAGGTCACCGAGAGCTCAGGTTTTTTTTGTGGATTACCTCACCACAGTGTGTTCAATAAGAAGTTTGTGAATCAGAGCTTTTGGTTGTCATCCTCAGTTGAGAGTCAGTCGGGGTGGATGGTGGGTGGAGGGGGTGGGGCTGGAAGAGTTAGCTTCTCAGCATGGAGGTGCAAAACGTTGCCATCTTGACACGGTCGAACATTTTGGTAGTGAATTTGTTTTTCGCGAGATGCTTCGTGTGGATTGAAGCAAACAAGGCAGGTTCAGACACATCCAACGATCAGGCAAAAATCATCTGCCGACATGCGAATTCAAAGGTCCTCAGCAGCTCGCCTGGTTAAGCCTCCTGTGGCCACTGAAGGAATTGCGGCCTCTGTGTCGACAGCTATGAACCAGTGATAAAAACATCTCTCAGTCTGCATGACTGTATTTTCTTCTTCTTCTGTGGTTTCTGCAGCGCTGCCAGCAGTGATTATTACATCACTGCCATGCCCGTAATCACAGTGAGGAATTCCTGCTCGGGTATTAGCCACACAAAGTCCGATCACAACCAAAACAAACACACAATCCCAGATAATGACTGTGGATCGCATGCAGTCAAACAAAAGCTTGGGCCGATGAGACGGACACCGTCTGCATTAACCCCCTCATGTCCTGAGAGGATTCTGGGACGCTGTCCGTGGTGCTGACACTTCCTCCACTCCCTCGTGTACAGCAAAGGGTTAAAAGTGAGCTAAGCTTTCAAGCTTTTATTGTGAAACGACAGCGGATTAAAGCTCCTCATCATGCCTGTGGACCGACCTGTGTCATGGTGTACCTTCTAGTTTTTGCGTAACATTGTGACTCTTCTTGTGAAGGAACGGGCTGCTCCGTGGATTTAAACCTTCAGGCTGTTTTTCTGCAGGATTTGCATACATCACATTACGAACAGTCTTTTCCTAAATCCAGCAGTTGCTCACGTTGCGGTCAGACATGCAAAACACTCGACATGTATTTATATTCAGAGACGTTCTGCTTGTAATTTGGCACAAACCTCCACGTGGACTCAAGCATGAACTGTCAACTATGTATTACTAGCACAAAAGCCCAAAATACATGCTAAACCAAGGGGGGGTCAAAGGTCACAATGAGCTTCCAATACAAGGCCCAAATACAGATTACAGAGTGATCAAGTTTTCTTTCAGTTCTACAATACTGTTTTCTGAGCTGCTCCCTCCACTCGAGGAGGATAAAGACTGAGAGATCCATATTCCCACACAGACAGCCTGAACCAGCAGAACTTACTCAGGCGGATCAGGCTGCCGAACAGTAGTCATGTTGTGTGTTCTAACTTACATATGAACTCCAAAGAAACCACAGCAGAGTCCGGCCTGTCACAATAAAAGTCTGCTTCAGGCCTGAGTTGTGTTTTAATATTCGTTCGTGCCTCGTAGCCCAGAACAGATCGAGTCACCATCAAACTCTGCGGCAAACCTGAGGAAATAAAGCGCTGCTGCCGTTGCCGCACAACAGTTCAAAGCAGTTACTGAGAAAGGCACGAAAACATTTATCATAATCTCACTCTCTCACGCACGTCTCATCACTTCTCTCTCTCTCTGAGGATGAGTCTGTGCTCCTCTCCTGTCATCTCCTCTTCACGTCTCCCTCTGTGATAGGCTGCTGTGTGACCTGCCTCCGCTAGGCGGCAGCATTGAGCTGCTGTGTGTTCCCACACAAGGCAAAGAGAGAGAGAGAGAGCTGCTGAAAGAAAGGAAAATTAAGAAATCCCTGTGAGACTGGTTCTCTGGTCTGAGTGTAGGAAGAAAAAAAAGGAGATGTGCAAGTGACAGAAAGGAAAAATAAACGCCTAGAAGAAAAGAAGCAGCTAAATAATGAAAATAAACTGGATCAGTGACCTCTAACATGACTGGGTCAGGGTCTCCACTCTGTTGCCTCTGTTGCATTGACTGATAATATCCTCTGATCACAGTCAGAGGACATAATTGAAGCCAGTCATTTCCTTTGGAATCAGCGCTGCCGACTCATTGATCTAACATCAACAGAGAGGGAGAAGCTGAGGGCACAAGAGACGGAAACGGACTTGTGACACATTTTATTCTCATGAAATTAGACAGAGAAGAGCGGCGGTGGAGGAGGAGGAGGAGGAGGAGAGGGGGCGTGAAGCCACTGATGAGGCGGCACTGACTCAGCCTGTAGAGACTGAGGAGACATGAAGGATGAGCAGAACTCTCCTCAGAAAAAGAACAAACAAGGTCATCAGAGACTTCAAGGAGAGAAACAATAAAAGAAGCTGGTGCTGAAGCTTCAATCTGCACAGGGAGAGCGTGTAGCCACTTGGTACAAAGTCATTTAAAATCAACAGGTCAAAGTTTCAGTCATTGATCCTCTGGTTCGGACAGACACCATGCGTATCTGGACCTGGAAAGAACAATTACGCAGCAAACTCCGTGCGTAAAAGCGCATCTGGATGTGAACCCGGGCGATCACTTCACATAAACAACTCACGTTTTGGAAAATCTTCGACTGTATTAGTTATTGATCAGGAGTCTAATTGATCACAGCAGTGTCTGGAAGTGACGTTACATCAATTCTAATGCGCGCGCTGCGCTGCTTTAGTCTGCAGGTGACCGGTTGGTGAGTGCGCACGTCCTGCACGGAGACAGAACTGCGAGCGCTCTCTCCCTCTCTCTCTCTCTCTCCCTGGCGCTCTGCCAGCTCCAGCACGCTCCAAGCCTCCTCTCCTCTTGCGCCGCTTGCCGCTCACTTTACACCACCCCTCCTTCTGAGAGGGAGAGGGGAGGGAAGGAGGGAGGGAGGGAGGGAGGAGGAGAACGGGGGTGCTCCAGGAGCTGAAGGAGGTGGAGCAGAGGGGAGGGATGGAGGGGGAGGAAGAAGAGAGGAGGAGGAGGAGGAGGAGGAGGGAAGAGGGGAGTGGAGTCTCTCTCTCTCTGCCTCTCTAGCCGACGCTGGAGTGAGGTAGGGTGGGAGGGGAGGGAGGGAGGGCGACGGGAGCCCTTGGCCGCCTATTCGCCTTCCAGTTGCCTCCGCGCTATATAAACACTCATTGGTGCCTCTGGCTTGACGTACACACACTCTTTACGCACGCATCCACACGCGCGCGCGCACACACACACACTGAGGGTGACTTGTATAGGCAGTCAGAGAGAGAGAGAGAGAGAGAGAGAGAGAGAGAGAGAGAGAGGCGCTCTCAGGAACAGAAAGGTACACAGAGAGGAGGGTGGACGACAGAAAGTAAGAGAAGGAGAAGGAGGACGGTGGCTCCTGAGCATCTCCTGCGCACCTCTTCATGCCTGCACGGATCTCTAAAGTCTGAACTTCATCCTCCAGAGAGATTAAAACTTTTGCAAAGAGACTTTTTTTTATGAAAAAAACAAAAAACAAAAACAAAAACATTTTTTTTTGTTGGAGTTGACAGAAGAGACGCGATTCCTGGAAGAGTCTCCCCCATTTAAAGCCAGTCTTTCCATCCCTCGAGAAGTTTGAAAAAGTAAAGCCCTTGTTGTTAAGTCCAGGGTTCGGCTTCACTTTTTCCACGTGTCCCAGGGAGTCCCAGCGTTCTGACATAAAGGTGTCACCCTGAGATTTTTACCTGCCGTCACGTTCCTGACTTTTTTCCATTTTTTTTAAATCAGTCATCCACAAACGAGACTAAACATGAAATTTCAAACATCAGGACGGTCCCCAGCCACGCGTGACTGTTCAAATCATTGAATCAGCGCTGAGGTGTGTGACGCTGCAGCGGCTCACCTGTAGCATCTCCTTCATTTGCACAGAAACGCCACTTTGTGCCTATTTTAAGTCAAACTCCGCACATTCATTCATTCTCAGAACACAGCCGCCTCTTGTCACCTCCGCTGCGCTTTGCGGTGCGTAAAAGGAGCGCTGCTCTTTTTTTCTACTATTTAAAACAAACTTTCTAACTTTTCAACCATCTCGGGGATCCTGATAAACTTTCAGTGCCACTTTTTCATTTTTTTTTTTGAAAGACTTCCAAGCGAGACCGTCGGCTTCTCCATCACCATGCTGTTCGACAGCTTCGACCTCGTCTCCGCGCTGGCCACTCTGGCCGCCTGCCTGGTGTCCATGGCCCTGCTCCTCGCCGTGTCCCAGCAGCTGTGGCAGCTCCGGTGGACGGCAACGCGGGATAAAAACTGCAAGTTGCCCATGCCCAAAGGATCCATGGGCTTCCCCTTCATCGGCGAGACCTGCCACTGGCTCCTGCAGGTAAGCTGGGCGCGCACTCGCGGGGTTTGTCAGGAGGAGGAGGACGCGGGGAGCTGGTTTTGGTGGAGTCTGGGTCAGACTGGAGCTCATGATGCAGTCAGTCTCATCAGCTTGTTAAATAGAGTCTTTCTGCTTTTTTTCCATTCATTAGAACTTCACTCTTCTGTTTTCCTGCAGGCTGCAAATCAGAGTTCATGTCGATCAGCAGACAGTGTTGGAAAACTTTGGAGAAGTTTTTTCATTTAAACTATAAAAATGTTTAAATTGCGCTTCACGCTTCGTTCAGAGAACAGATTTGTGCCACTTTTACTTCACAATGAAAAGTTTGAATTCTTCTAAAATCACTTCTAAAGATCCTCTAAAAAGTTGCATCTCTGGAAGTCTGTGGTCCGGACTCCAGACACACATGACCCCCCAAGCCGTTCCCCTCATGTTTGATTTGATTGAGTTCATATCTCTGTGTGTCTGTGTCTGTCTGTGGCGCTCAGACGGGAGCGCGTCCTGCTGCAGGCAGCGCTGATCAGTCTATCAATCGATCAGCTCTGATCGGCGGCAGTCAATACAGAGCAGGAGGGAATCTCTGCGCTCTACAAGGCAAAATAAACTTCCTGCGTGTTTTAGAAATCTGAAGCTGCATCAAAGAGACCATCAGTTGTTGTGTTTTTTTGGATCAACTTTCTGCGTCTTATCGATCAGAAAGCTCACAGATCCACGCGCCTCTGTGTCAGTGTCAGCGCGTAATGTGTGTGTTCAGAGGAGGAGTGTGTGTTCTATCAGCTGAGAGCTGCAGTTTGACCCCACAGGCTGCACGTGAGTCCCGCTACTTACAGCAGCGGACCGTGCGCTCCCAGCAGCGCGCAGACAGAGAGGGGCTGTGCGGGGAGAGGAATGAGAGAGTGGCGCTGTGTGTGTGTGTGTGTGTGTGTGTGTGAGAGAGAGAGAGAGAGAGAGAGAGGGAGAGAGAGGGGGGGGGGGGGGGGGGAATGCAAAGCAGGGATCGACCAGCGGAGGCACGTTGGCCGCGTGCGGGGCTTGAACTCGCGGTGCTCCTCTCGGTTACATCTGACACTGAGCGAGACGCGTTCCCGGAATGCAAGCGAGGACTACGGCCAAGTTTAGGGAGGGAGGGAGGGAGGGATGGAGAGAGGAGGGAAGGAGGGGGAAGGATGTCAGTCAGATAGAGGAATAAAAGGAGTGTGTCTGTATGAGCACCGAACGTCCTGTGATGACACTCATGGTAAAGTTGAAGGTGGTGCTGCTGTGAGATGCTGCTGCAGGCGGAGCCTCCTCCGCGCCGCAGACCTGATGCTGCTCCGTGCGCGCCTCCTGCCTGAGAGGACACAGAGTGGAGCCCTCTCTCTGGGAAGAAGTCAGACGTTGGAGTCTGGGGTGAAAATGTTACAGCAGCATGTGGTAAAGATTCTGACAAAAAGAGTCCTTTAATAGACTGTGAGGTGTTCTGAAACACAAGCGAAGGTGTAGAGGAGGCGCCTCACAGCTGAGTTGCAGACTTAAGCGGGCTTAAAGTTGCATCAGTTGACTTTTTGGCCACTTGGGGGCAGCAGAGACGAGTCGTAAACACGCTGTGATATATTGTGCTTCCAGTAGAAGAAATACAAGGAGTTGGTGTCCAAAATCTTGGTGGGAAATCGTCACTGTGATGTCACTCAGTGATGTCACTCACAGGTTTCCCGAGGCACAGTTTTAGAGCGCAGTGTGAGGAGCGTTTGGCAGCCATCTTGGCAACGCCTGCAACATCCTGTTAATCCAAATACGGTGAAAGAGGTGGAGAGTAAGTCGGCTAGCGATCGAACCAGCCCGTAAACGTGTTTAATTCAATGTTTAACATGGTCTATGGGGACTGACTCACTGATGGAGCCACCCTCAAGTGGCCATTAGAGGAACTGCAGCTGCTAGAACTTCTACAATTGGCTGAAAGTCACTGTCTGAACAAGAGCATAAGTTTATCCTCTTTTGTTTTCAGCTCTCCCACATACACACCTGAATGTGTGTGTGCATACTGTACAGTACACACACACACACACACACACACACACTTGTATGACGGATCCATTTTAAAGTGATCCACAGTTAGAAACAGTTTTTCGGTCATTCTGCCAAAGTCCTGTCTGCTCTCATTAGGAGCTCCAGCTCTCTGAGGGGACGGTGCCAAGCAGGAGCGCTACTGCAGCAACACACTCAGACACACACACACACACACACCAGCAGTACCTACAGCACATTTGTGTTTATATATCAAAATAAAGGCTAGTGCGTGTGTTTTTCTTAAAGAGGTACGCGCAAAATTTGGTCCGCCACATGCACACACGTTTATAAAACATGTCACCGTTTATGGACAAAAACATGAATATATACAGATGAAAAAAATACAAATACATTTTTACAAAGTGTAAACCGATGTGCTGACATTTCTGCGTAATAACTGGTAAATGTTCGAACTCCAAAAGGCCAGTAGGGGGCGACAAAGAAGATTCCTTATTCAACAGAACCAGTGCTGACAAAACCAGCAACAACTATCCAATCCTTCGGATACTGTTTCTCCTTGTCTGGCCATGATACCTCACAGACACACACACAGACACACACACAGACACACACACAGACACACAAACATGCATGCGGTGCAGACAGACTGGACTGTATCTGGGTCAGATCAGAGGAAATGAACACATGGCACAGACACTCAGACTGTGCACAGTGTGTGCAAATTCAGTTTGTGAATGACACACACAGACACACACGCTCTCTCACACACAGACACACACAGTGAGGATTTCAATGCAAAAACTGTAAATGTCAGTGATTGTTTCTGGCTTTTGCAAGAAGTCAAATGTGATGATCCATAGCATGCTCTCTCTCTCTCTCTCTCACACACACACACACACACACACACACTAATGCGTTATCCTTCTGTCTACCAGCCTGTCTGTCTGATTTACAGTGATGAAGTGTAAATGACGGTGGGCAGAGAAACAACAATTCTGCAGACCAAACACACACACTGCTCTCACACACTGATGACAGCTCTGCCTGTCTCACGTTCTCTTCCTCCACACCTGTCTGGCAGCACATTCACACACTCATCCTTTAGCTCATCTCTCTCCTTTTTGTGTGGTGCATTCAAGTGTCATGTTTAATTCAACACCTTCTTGTTTTTGGCTCCTAAAATACGAAACTCTGAGCTGCATTGGAAGGCAATTCTGGATGTTTGCTCATGAATATCTGTGTTTCTGAACATGTCCTGCTTGTTTTGTTTCACCTATGTGTTCGTTTTGGACGCTAGCTAAGCTAGCACGACACATGGGTCTAATACTTCCGACTCTACATGCGTGCTGGGCCGCCATGTTTAACCAGGTTCACTGCTGAATCCAAAGGAGGAGCAGATATAGCTCAACTAAACAACAAACCCTGATCTCAGACTTATAACCGCTCACATATTCGATCAAACTTTATTTAACCCCGACAGCTCTAAAGTCTGACAGCAGGTCATAAGGTGAAAGCCTCGAATCCTAAAACCACTCCCATACCAGGGTCTGAAAACGATGCATCATTTTCTCACCCCGCCGCCCGGCTTTTACTGCACGTGTGGGATCTTTGTGTTTTAGCCGGACCGGTCCTGTAGCTGCTCCTCAGACAGAGGAGGGATTGTGAGGCCCGTAGTATAGGCTCCATTACTGCGGTCCAGCCTGCTGTGTGCTGCATAGCTGTGGTTACACAGTCCTGACACACAGAGCGTGGAAAACAGTCACACATAACGCACATATAGACAATTAATCCTGCACACATGCACACAAGTCTGCGTTCAGAGAGCGAGCGAGCAGCTCGTCATGTGGAGGATGCTTCCTCTCAGCGCAGGTTAACGTTTCACTCAGCTTCTCTTCGCCCGGTTTTGTTTTTTTTGTTAATTCACAATTAAATGTTATCCGTATTTTATCAACATCCACATCACGTTTTGTCGCCGGGATCGCACCACCCCGGCTCTAAGAAAGAATACCAGCAACAACACACCAGTTCTGAGCTAAAAGTATCCTTCCCTCTTCCTCCTCTTCCTCCTCCTCCTCCTCCTCTGTACTGGCAGCGCTCTCCTTGCCCCTTCTTTCACCCCGAGAACACACTGCTCCCTCCTTCAACACCCTTGTCCTGGGTCGAGTATAGAGCCCAATGTTAATCTCTCTGGTTCTCAGTGAGCGTGCGTGAAAAGAGGTTATAAACCGTGTGTGTGTGTCTGACACTGCTGGGGACTACGTTTGTGGCGAATTTGTCCACATTTGTGAGTAGAAAGTTGTTGGATGATTTTTTCGTGGTTTCTGTTGCTGTGTGTGTGTGTGTGTGTGTGTCAGGGTATTAGCTGGGGTCCCCGGGTTAGTGCTTAGAGAGTTTTGAACAACCATAATCTCCCTTTCTATAATGTCCCTGGGTCAGGGGCCAGCCCTCTCTCTCTCCCTCGCTCTCTCTCTCTCTATTCTCCTTGTTTTTTGGCTGAACTATCCTTTTTTCCTCTAATCCGTCCTATTTTTTTTCAGACCAGCACCCATCCCATCTCTCCGCCTCCTCTGCCACGCTCGGCGCTCGCTTTCTCTCCCTCCGTTTTGCTCTTTCACACTTTTTCTCCCCCCTCCGCCTCTTCCTCTCTCCGTCCTTCTCTCTCTGATGTGGTGGCGTGACCGCAAAGGGACGGGGTTCATTGTCAAGTCGAGGACCTATCGCACCATTCAGACACACACACACACACACACACACTGGTTCCTTGGTATCTCTGGCACCAGCTGAATGATTGACAGTTGAAAAGAGAGAAGGAATTCCCTCACAGCCTTTGACCTGCTTTCCTCCCGCACACTCTTCCCCGCTGCGTTTTCACTTCTTATTTTATTTACCACACAACCACAGAAATGTGTATTCGGACAGAATTCTACCCGTCAGTCACACGTCTGACTTGGTTTATTGTCACGTCTTCTGTCGGGTGTGATGCTCCCTGTTGTTTCCTGCTAACACTTGGCTCACCTGCTCCATCATGGAATCCACGCCGCGCCGACAAAGAGACACTTTTCCGTCCGTCGAACGTCGCCCTTCAGCCGACGGCCGCCGTTCACGTAAACTTCATATCTGCAATGAGAGGAAATAACCAGTCAGTACTCTGCGTTTTTCATCTTTGGTTTTGTTTAAAAATATGCTGAAGTAATCAATTATGAGCAGATTTAAGTCTTAAGTCTTTGAAAAAAGGCCTAAAAATCCACATTAGACGCCACATTCTGAAGAAAACAATTAAAAATACATTTCAGTACCTAAGCTCAAAGAAGTAGGGAGGAGAAAAATCCTTAAAAAGAACATTACAATTAATTTAAACGTAATAATAGAAACAACAGTTGTCTGCATGTGCCTGCATGTGTTACGAATATTGTTGACAAACGCGGGCTGCACGTGTTATATACTTTTACAACCACGACACGGCAGGAATCGTTCACACCGCTGTGCGCACGTTCGACGTGTGTTTAAAACCAAACGCACAGATCACAGCTTGGCTCTCTTCTGTTCTTTACTCTTTCACAGCCCGCTGATCCTCTGAAATAAAAACCGCAGATGTTTTTCCCGTGTGGCTGCAGGTCACAGGTCATAACGGGTCATAACGTCCTAGATTTTTTTTTTTTTTACATATTATTTATTGCAAAAGGAAAGAACTTGGAGAATATTTTAATTCAGACATAAAGAATAAAGTGAACAGGATAAAACATGTTGATTTTAAGTTGAAGCTTGGCTCGAATTTAAGGACTGTAAGTCACAGATGATGTGTTCAAGGACCATCAGAAGTTTTTAAATATTAACAATAACAAAGACGGAATATTCTAAACCTAAATAAATTTCAGTTTTTTGCCTCTGGAATCTCAGTGTGTCAGCAGGACGTCTGAATTTTTCTGCCCCACTAATTTTTACTCTTTTACTCCAACCGTTTTCTGCTGCTCCACACACACACACACACACTCCTGTGTCGCTGTGTGTGTGTGTGGGTTGATCTGAGTAAACATAATTAGCTGTGTTTTTTTGTCTTGCCCTAATAAAAGAGTCATTTGTTGGACATTTCCACTGCGCTACAAAGAGGACATTTATAAGCCCGGGCCCAGGTTCGCCCCCAGGCCAACCCCAACAGAACAGACGGGGGTATTTTTAGCACGGCCCGCGCTGCTACCTTAGCTTTGCAGGGACAGTGTGTGTGTGTGTAACAGAGAGAGGAGTGTGTGTTTGTATAGAGAGAGAGAGAGAGAGAGAGAACAGAGAAACAGGGAGATTGTATGAGATTTTCTGTGATTGTCAGAAATTTTGTGCAGATGTGAGTGTGTGTGTGTGTATACATGGCGTGTGGAGACCCACCCCCCACGTTTCTCCCTTCTTTATTGAGCGTCTTATAAAATATTTGATAAATCTCTGTTCACAAAATATAAAAGGGACTCTGTAGAACCTACACACACACACACACACACAAAGATGAAAGGACCACACTTCCTACTCCTACCCTTTAACCCTGACATAACCTTAATTTTACTTTTATTCCAAACTTCCTTTAAACGCACCTCGTGGGTCCCGTTTGAGGCTGCGTTCGCCGAGCTCGACCTGTCGGCGCCGCTTTTATTCTCATCTTAACGCAACCGGGACGTTTCGAGATGGAAAGTTTCTGAAAAAAGTCCCTTTTCCTTCAAAACATTTCCCTGACATATATATATATTTATGGTAGATACTGCTTTGAGAGTGTAGTGATCCTATGAAGCAAAATGGCTTCAAGTTTAATGATGAAATAGATGCAGGGGGCACAATGTTAAATTAAGGGTTAAAAATCTAAATTTCCCCTTTTCAGAACCTGTAATTATTTAAATTAAAGGTAAAAATGTGTGAACCCAAATAAAGAGCTGCATCCTCAACTTGATGTTTTTTGCTTTCACTAAAAAAGCACGGCGCTGCGGTTTGCGTTGCGTTTTTGGACCCGCCAAACACAGGTTACTGAACGCACATCAAGCGTTTTGATTGGCTGTTACATTCGAACTATTGCATTCGCAGACAATCATGCCAGGCGGGAAAAAGTTGAAGAAACATAGTGCGACCCCAGCTGTGTGAGATTTGCACCCACATCATGTTTGGAGCCTCAGCAGCTACTCCTTGTACTCCCCTTCCTGGTTGCTAAGTAACATGTCCGCTTTAAAACTTTATGTCCGCCATCATTAAGAGAGACCTCTTTATGGTTTTCAGCTCACATCAGAGTTTGTTGCCTGTCACCTCGCTGGTAAAAAAAAAAAAAAAATCAGCCGTGATGTCGTGGTAGCAATTTTGGTTTCTGTTTTTTGGCGAAAACGAAGCGAGTGTGTGTTTACAGCGACGACTCCTTCACTGCAGTGAAGTTTGGAAGGAAAAGTGGTGTGATTGAGTGTGTGTGTGTTGTGATCCTGTGTGCGGTTATATGTACGTGTTCTCCTGCTAAAGAAGTGTGGCGTCATTACATCACAACTTTCCATGCTCGCTCTGTGTGTGTGTTTTGCCAGATTTTGAAAAGGGGAGCGAGAGAGAGAGAGAGGGGGGGGTGGTGTACACTTCTCACCTTTTAAGCTAAATGTCATCCAGACCACACCCCTGGCACACAGACACACACACAGACACACACACACACACAGACACACAAGTTCCCACTTTTTTTTTTGCACAATTCTTGTTCCCATATTCTTGCAGCAAGTATGACAGGTGAACCACGGCAGAATGTGTGTGTGTGTGTGTGTGAAAGAAATGGAAAGAGAATTAGTATAAGAAACACACACATAACACACACCCCCCAAAAAAGTACACAATCAGCCCAATCTGATGCTGTATCTTGGAGTGTGAAAGGGAGCCTTGTCTGGCTGCCTGAGGAACTCCCTTTGAATTGGACTGTGTGTGTGTGTGTGTCGGCAGGCCTGCCAGGCAGACATACTAAACCACTCTACATCCATGTGGCAGCAAAATGTAGCTTGGAAAACAACCCCACTCTAACACACACACACACACACCCTGAGGGCTCTAGAGGCCAGCCGGCGACCTGGTGTGTGTGTTAATGTGTGTGTGCATGCCACAGTAAAAAGAGGAAGTGTACAGGAGCTGTGAAAACAGTTCAGGTCAACAGTTTGCGCCAGACAGATCGACAGCGAGGAGCAGAGACCCGAATCTGCAAACGATAAAATCAAATCCCGACAGCAGAAAGCGGACGTTGGATTTTTTTTTTTTTTTTCAAATTTGTGCGACTCGGTGTAAATAAAATAACGTCAACACCTCATGAAAGCAAAGGTCCAAACATCTGAAGGAGCTTAGGTGCAATTACGAAGCCGGGCCGCAGAGGTTGGGGCGTGTTGAGCTGCTGAATGCTAATTAGCAGCATTTTTCATCTATAAAAGCAGTCTGGCAATCAGAGTTTTCAAAGCAACATGAAACAGCCAGCAGAGGCGGCGAGCATCTGTGCTCAATTTAGGCCGAGTTCACACAGAGAAGACGTGAGAGCCGAGAACAGGCTGACGGGAGATGCGGATCTGAGGTTTGACAGGTGCGGCGGGCGAGTCGCAAAGTGTTTATCCGAAGTGTTTCATAAATAAGTCAGATTCAAGAGACACTGTGTTATTTTCTTGATGTTTAAGGTTCCGGGCAAAGCTTGTAGCCTCGTGGTCTGGAAGGTAAGGAGGACGCTAACTTTACAAATGTGGCCCTGATATTCTGTGGTCCAACCAGTACTATGAACGCTGGTCAGAACCAAGTCGAGTTCACTAGAGGAGGCCGTTAAGATAAAATAATTTTATGTATGCAAATGACTGGTTTCTTGAACGTAGTCGTGCAGTGAGGGCATCAGTCTGTCGGTAGTCGGGGTTTGATTGACACACAATGACTGATGCAGCTCACTTCACAGGGAGACATAAATCAGGAAAATGTCATGTGACTGCTGGTCACGTGTGTGTCGATCGTGGCTTCCTAGGTGCACAGAGGTTCTTGATTTTTACATAATCTTGATTTATTTTTGGAGATTTCCAGGAATTTCCGGAATTCTATCGTAAAGTTTAAACTCTGACAATTCTCTTGCTTTTTACCAAATCCAGAAGTCTAGCCATTTTGCCAAATAAAATAATCCACAGAACTCTAGAAGTTCTCTGTTTTACAGCTCCTGGCAACTGAACGTTTATTTTTTTAATATGGATTTTATTAAATATAAGACGACTTCACCGCAGGAGCCACAAATTACACCTGAATCGCTACGAGAGGAGGAGAAGCTGTTTGAGCACAAAATCAAGAGGCGTGTGTCGACCGGGAAACGCACTAAAATTAGCCACTGTATTCTGCAGTCACACACACACACACACACACTTTTACTATGATGGTTTCAGGTTGATTCACAACAGTTTGGTCTTAGCTTAAGCATGCAACAAATGAAAGAGAGAATGCTTCTTAGCGCCGCTGCTTTGCTTGTTTACATATATTACCTCAGTGTGTGTGTGTGTGTGTGTGTGTGTGCCTCACAGTCGTACATATCTCTTTCCCCTCGAGTAAACTGGGGTCAAACCAGTTAGTGTTGTCACGGCAATTTGCAGTTGGGCCTCTGCGTGTTTGTTTGCTTTGCTCGTTTTTGGGTGAATTTTATGAATCTGGAGAATGTGTGAGTGTGTGTGTGTGTGTGGACATGTGCGTTTTTACTGTATGTGTGAATGATGTGTTGTTAGACTCAGTGTGTGTGTGTGTGTGTGTAACACAGTAAGCAGGCCTCAGGCTGATATATATTCTCTTCACTCAAACAGCCCATTTACAGTTCTGGGGTCGGCTCCCTCTCGCTCTGCCGTGACCCGGACCGCTCAGAGGTCAGCGTCAAAGCTGAACTCCGGACAGCTCGCTAACTGACTCCAGCTCCGGTCCTCTGGGGGTTTCACCGAAAGCTGTGCTGTTCAAACTGAGGGGCAGGGGCCTGAAATGTGGCAGTGTGGCTCCTGCAGGTCGGTCAAAAACGGGAGAAAAATGGTTTGGTTTTCCTCCGAGCGGAGAGACGGTGGAAATGTGGTTGTTGTTTTTAGCATCGCAGCTCGATGTTTCTATGGATTTTTCTATGGATGCAGGTTCTTGTTATTTTTAACCAAGTTCCAAGGGTTCTGATCTCCTTTAACTCACAAAAACTGGCAAAAACATAGAGCTCGGATAACTTGGGTCACTTCACCTAAAATATTTTAACATGGACCTAACACTAAATTTAACCTTTATTTTCAAAGGTTTCTTCCAGAGCTAAGTTGATGTAGCACGTAGTTTGCCACCCCCAGACCAAAAAAATGTAGGTCATGTAGAAGAACTGCAGTTCCTCCGGTGTCCACTTGAGGCTGGCCCTAAAAGTGAGCCAATCTGAGCCAATTTACAAAACAAAACAAAATTAGTTCAGGTCTGTATGGGTCAGAATTTTTATATATCTCTTTGAAGCCCTCAAGTGGCCACACAAGGAAGTGCAGCGTCAACATTTTTGTTCCCCCGCAAAGTTTCCTGTACGCCGTGACCACAGCAGTTCAAAAGGTGCCAAAGGTCGACAAAGCAGTCTGGAAAAAAAGTCACGTCAGCATTTCTTTCAGTCAAATTAAATTTACTGTACTTGAAGCCGGAGCTGAAACTGTTTAGAGAACCTTTAACCTGAGAGACTCTGAGTTAAAGCTGACTAAATTGTCTCCTGAAGGCAACTCCAGTCCGTTTTCATTGCATTAAGCTGATGTGTACTCCCTCACTGAACCGTCTGCTGCCTTCATACTTCTTGTCCGAGGGCAAAGATGATGATGATGAGCAACTTCTAGTGATGAAGGACAAAGCAGACAAAATGAGTAGAAGCTGTAGAAGCATTAGGAATGATCCTTCTTCTGCAAGATTGCACATCAGAGATGATGATGAGGAGAAATGTGGAGATGAAGGGACCTCCAGCATCATCAGCTGCTGAAGGAAAACAATTTAGTAAAATTCACGCCACTTCCTCCTTTGAAACTCTTCATTAAATCCATACAATCTAAACTCTCCTCTCCGCCTGTCTGTCTAGGGTTCGGGCTTCCACGCATCACGGAGACAGAAGTACGGCAACGTCTTCAAGACCCACCTCCTGGGTCGCCCTCTGATCCGGGTGACGGGTGCAGAGAATGTGCGCAAGGTGCTGATGGGCGAGCACACGCTGGTGACGGTGGACTGGCCTCAGAGCACCTCCACGCTGCTGGGACCCAACTCGCTGGCCAACAGCATCGGAGACATCCACCGCAAGAGGAGGAAGGTCAGGACGCACAAATTTAACGTACACACATCACAACATGAGTGACGGACCTGCTTCTTATCAACAGCTTTATTTTGACACATTTTATTAGCTTGTTTTGCTAATTGTTAGCATGTATGTATGTACCAGCAACAGTACGACACACACACATGCGCACACACTCACACACACACACCTTTGTAAGGAAGGACACACACTCAAACAGAATGGGAGTATCAGTGTAAAGCTATCCTGTCCGCTCAGCCTTATCAGCAGCGTTCTGGCTACTGAAGCGTGAGAACGGCCGCTCCATCACTCCATCCTCTCCTCCGCTCATCTACATGAGCAGAGAGCCTCCATTATCTGGTTTTTTTCCCTTTTAGCTTCTTCGCCTGCTTCATTTCTCTCATTCCTCCCTGACTCTGCCCATTATCTCTCTCTCTCTCTCTCCTCCACCTTCTTCCTCTCAGTGCCAGGACCATTTCAGGTAATCAGCCACTTACCTTTCCCTCCCATTATCCCTCCTTCTTCCCCAGGGCACATACCTTCCTCTCTCTCACACACACACACATCTGATACACACAACGTCACAGATAAACACACACACACAAAGGATCAGGACGAGAGCAGAGTCTGCTGTGTTTTCCTGTAAATCAGACTCTCATTTTCTCTGTGCGGAAGAGGTGGGAGGGTGGACGGGGGGTCGGGTTACGTTGCGGCGGTGCCGAGGACGACGAGGGGTCGGCTGGGTCTAATCTGAGCTCTGATCCCCTCTTCTCTCCCTGGAGACCCCCGCACTAACCTCATGTAATGACCCCTGATTAGGAAGGCTGCCTCCGACACGGCACAAAGAGGGGCTTTCTGTGGGGGCCCAACACACACACACACACCCTGCCACACTAAAAGCATATGTGCACACACACACACACCTGAACACAAACAGAGGTCAATAAGGCTGCTAAAGTGCCTTTGAGCAACACCTGCTGCCATCCTGTCTGCAGCGTGATCTCTGGACTCCATGAAAGGAGACTTTACCTCCAGAGATCAGAGTCTTTAACAGACGGAAACATTAATACAAGACACACATCCTGCTGGGACAGTTCCACTGAGAGTCCTGCTGCCTGAAGACACTCAGGTCTCAGCTCACAATTATATTCAGAGCTACGTAGCTAGTTTAGCAAACACTAGGTGTTTTTCCACTGCAGCAACACAAGGCTGGGACAAGGTAGCGCCTTTATTTACAAACCAGGCCCCTTTCGGCCATCGACGGTACCCTGTTTACCCCAACACACAACTGTAGGGTGAATGCTGATTGGCTAAACTTGAGGCCATTTTATTACAACAAGTAATACAGAGGACAGCAGAATAAACCTCAATCCAAGTGCTGAATCAGGGTTCCTGTAAATATCAAGTTCCTGCATTGGAAAAATGCCTTTTATGTTTCCACTGCATTGAAATCAATCTGTTGTTTGTTTACACCTGAGTTTAACTGGACAGGAACCACAATCAGCATCATTAGAAAAAACTCCAGAAAGAGCTGTTACAGGTGAAGTTCCAGTGGCGGGTTCCTTCAGTGCAAACATGCCGATAATGGTACAGACATGAGCCTGGCAAATAGCATTAAAGCATAGCATTAAATTTAGCATCACAAGTTTCATCTTCAGACTAGATCAGTAGATTCTGTGAAACAGCTGAATGATGCAGTATATATCCAAACCAACCTGATCGGTGTGACAGACCAACAGGAAAATCCACAGAGCATCAATACACCCACACTGATAACTGACTGACAGGTACAAATAGCACAAAGGTTATTAAGCTGATAGATTAAAACTTGAACTCTATGTTGCAATGCTTTTTGTAGGTGTGTGTGTGTGTGTGTGTGTGTGTTGGCATCACTCCCTCTCGTTTTCTGGATAATAAAACAAAGTAAACAGACAGAAGTGAAACAACATCAGCGGAGAGACAGAACGAGCCACTGGACCAGAACCACTCCTGTGTGTGTGCGTCTGTGTGTGTGTCTGTCTGCCCTCCTTGTGGTTTTCATACGGAAAAACAATCTTCACACAGCACATTAGCCTTTGCTGGATCCACACAGCCAGTTTCCATATAACCTCGTGTTAAGCTAGGAAACTAAGTCTCTCAAAGAACCACTGGTTTTCCACTACGGGCCAACCAGAGCCGAACGGGGCCAGCCAGGACTTACACATCATCCTTGACTCAAAACAACATCCAACATATGCATCTCTGCTGCACACAGACACACTGTAAGGCTAAAGCTTATGTGCACCTGGACCATCAGATATAATCTAAGACCTGAATGCGGTGTTCACGATGAAGTCTGAGTGAGTACTGGGTTGGCTTAAGACTTCTGGAGCTTTGAGCAAAACATAGATGTGGGTCTTAAAGTTCAAACCTGCAGGAGGGAACACAGGGAGCCATGTTTAACATTTAGAACTCGTTTTTGGTCTCCTCCACCTTTGTGACTCAAAGAAGGTGCTAAACTCTGCAGCTAATTTGTTCTGCAATTGGTGTTTTTACAGGAACTTGCGGCAGCTTCTACTAGCATAAGGAAACACAGCGTTGACTTTAACCAACCTTCAGTTTTTCAGGAGTACTTTCCCCCAGTAATATCCCCTGTTCACCCCTTAAAATGTGGCCCTGAAACTTCTAGGCGTCTCTAGGCGGGAAAGTTCCAGCGGTGTAAAAATGTGGCCCTAAAGTTCCGGCAGTGCAAAAACACTCAGAGCCATTATTTCACCTGCATCTCCGCGCTGCTCACAGCAAAACATCTGTGATTAAAGAGCCTTTCTTCACCTTATGTGACAGTATAAACTGTCAAACCACACGGCGTGCTAATAAACGGGGTGTCAGTGAGCCCTATATGACCTGCAGTGGAAAACTGTCACTCCAAACACACACACATACACACTGTGTTGACTGTGGCAGCCACTTCTTTCTTTTCACCTTCCTGACATACCTCTAACTTGTATCCCTCTGCTGCCCAGATTCCCTCATTCCACCTCTTTCTTTTCCCTCCACATTTTCCTTCCCATTTGTTATTCTTTCTTTTGGAACCGTCACTAAATTTAGGAGGAGGAGAGACGGAGGCAGGAAAAACAGAGAGAGGGAGGCGCAGGGCCAGAACCTGCTGCTGTTTTTCTCACACTGATCGCCTCTATGTTCTATTGTACTTTGAATGAGTGTGCAGTGAAACCAGTGCAATGCACCCCCACATCTCTGTGTGTGTGTGTCAGCTCCCTGTGCTTCAGCTCACCAGTAGAGGGCAGTGCCAATTATAACTGAGGCGAAGGTCTTTCTGTGTAGTGTCACAGGTCAAATTTACAGTTTTTCATGCACACTGTAGTAAAAATAGTCGTGTATAAATGTAAAAACTCAGAAAATATGCAGCTGTTCTTCTTGTCACCGTGTGCTCATTGTTCACTGCAACATAACACTTCATTGCACTTCTATGAAAACAGCACAATCACGGCTACAAGTAGAGAGAAATCCCACATGTTGTTGTGTCTCTGTGCAGAGTTACATTACATATTTCCACACAGATGCTACCAAGAGTGGAAAACATCCTATAGATACTAAGCCTGCGAATCCTCACTGATTGTTTATGTGGCAGAAGCCAGAGATATGTTGAATAAAGCAGTGTAACTATCACACTTTTAGGATTATATTGTTAGACTCCCCATATTTACATCACTCATGACGCATTCAAGTACCACTGGGGATTTCTGTCAGTGGCAAAAAGGATGATTTTGGCCTTTTTTTAGTAAAAAAAAACAAAAAAATCCAGCCAGCATGTTTTGGATTGAGGATAATCTGTATTAATATGCAGATTATGCTCTTTCACGATGAATGAAACAAGCATTAAATAGTTTGTCAGTGACATTAACCAGTAAAACTGCATGTTAATCATAAACTAAAAAAAAAACAGCGGAGTAGACTGACATAATTCAGCAATGCATTGAATCAAACCACATTCTGCAGGTTTATTTTGCCAAAGACATAGCTGCATGCCAGTTTCCAGCTCACTGGAAATAATGTTCTTCCCTCTGTGGACGTTAAAGTTGCACGTTAAAGAAAGTTTGGTCTGCTTTTCTGCTGCGACTCTGAAACACTAACTTCACCTGGCTGCTCAGAGCGATCCCCGTCTGATTCAACGTGACGACAGACGCAGGGAGAGACCTGCAGACTGCTTTTCTGAGTAGGAGAGAGAAAGAAAGGAATAAAACGTTTTTTTTTTTAAAGGGATGGATGAAGGGGCTGGGAGAGACGGGAAGAGGTGGGAGCACAGAGAGAGAGAGAGAGAGAGCGAGAGAGAAGAATAAAGGAGTCTTTACATGTCTGTGGAACGAGCAGCTCGCAGCACTTTCACATAATTTAAGACATATGGACATTATTAGGACAACTGTGTCTGTGTGTGTGTGTGTGTCTTTAAGCCTGTGTCTTTGCGCTGAAGGCTACAGAAGACAGTCACGTTTTTGTGGTGCAGCAAAATGACTGTTGTACTGAACAATCCCCCTACACACACACACACACACACACACTGGAACGTCCCAGAGTGACACTGCATAAGAAACTGTGTTTGATTGGCAGCCAGACTGTGTAGTGAGATATTGTGTGTGTGTGTGTGTGTGTCTGACCTATGGTTACCTTTCAGAGTCTGCCTGCACACACACACACACTGACTGACTCACTGGTCCTACAGTAGCTCAACCCTGCTGCTCCTTCTCTATTTATGTATGTGTGTGTGTATGGGAATAGTCAAAGTGCTCACCCAAATTGACCAATTATGCATGATCCAGTGCAGACAGGTTAAATGGCTAAATTCACAACGTTATACAACGGCCTTCGGCTTAACCAGTATTGTGCCCACTCACCTTTGACCTTTCCCTTTTGTGTGTCTGTGTGCATATATGTGGGAGTTCAAAGTTCTTATTAAACACAGATATTTAGGGTGTTTGTTTAATAATACTTGTATAGCTGTTCATTAAACATCACTAATGTCATTAAATCATTCAATTAGCCAACACATGAGCCTGTAAAATGAATGAATGAATGACCAACATGACACTGAGGTCAACATGGAGGTGCCAAAAAATGCAATTCTTAAAGTCACACCATAATATAATAACAAGGCATGGATGGTGTCACTGTGGTAACCCTAACTCATAGAAATCTATGTAAACAAACACAAAAAACACCATTAACCAAGATCAAGTAAAGGGTTAATGAAACTTAGGTGCAAGAAATGATGTGATTAGAACCTAGCAGACAATGACTAATAACTCCCAGGATGATGAAGGTCATTTTGAAAATAGTAAAGGAAGGCAGAAATTCCTTCATCACATGACTGATCAGTCTGCAGGAATCAATGCATCCTCATGATGATCAGGAAATGATGCATGGTCAGGTTTTACGATGAATGTAATATCGACCTTATGTCACGTCTTTCCTGCTTCAAGCCAGCGATGAGTCTCGGCTGAGGTCAGATACCGTGTGTGTAACCTCCTGTGGTCGGGGTTGGAGAGCAGGTCATGTAACCTGATCTGTGACGTGCAGCAGCAGAGGAAATGTAGCACTGCTAACGTCTTAGAGTGCTCTGTGATCTGTGCTAACCACTCCCTCACACACATGTACAGTGCACATACACGTAATTCACACAAGCACACTTTCAGGCACACAGCACCCGCTCAGTAGACTATTGTTCATTCATTCTGAGGTCGACGGAGGGAGGGGAGCAGGGTTTGGAGGAATGAGGAGAGAGTCAGGGAGTGAAAGAGGGCAACGCAGGAGAGAGAAAATGAGAGGAAAATGAGGCAAAAGGACAAAATAAAAGTGCCCGACTGATGGTTTGGTGGCTGAAGCATCGACCTCAGGAACCACATGTACCCACTCCAGCCTGGGCTCAGATCCCACTAGGAGCTCCTTCCTTCCCTTCTCAACCTCCAATGGGGAGAAGTAGGAACACTTTGTCTTCAGGACTGTGCTCTCACAGCATGTTAGACATATGGAACGTATATTCCAAATACACAATAAAGCCACTTTCTTTACTCGGTCAAGCAGCACAATTTGCAGGAGTTTAAGCTGTTATCAAGGAGACATTAGGCAGCTTATTGCAAGTTAGAGTGTATTCACTGAAATATATATTTCTGCACCTCTATGCAAACAACACCAGCGTGTTTACAAGTAACCAGCAGATCAGCCGAATACTTACTGAACTCTGCTCATGTGACCACAGGTCACAAAAGAGTCAATCATACCGTTAAGTCAGGACTCGAAAGTCATAAAAAAACCCCACAACAATAAAATACGTTGAGCTGCAATTAGAAGTTTGTGTATCTGAGTTAATAAAAGGTGGAGCTCATAAAAAAACACATCAAAATAAACACAACGGGAGTTATATATGAGCATCACAGCTCTGCATGAGGCTGCTGACCAAACCTCAGATCTAAAAGCGAGGCAAAGGTCTCGACTGGCCACTGATCATTAGTATTCATTGAATATGAAATCTGCTTGTTCAGATGTCCTCGTCTCATTTCATTGAGCAGAAAATGCGAACCATGTGTGCCAGTCGACTGCCTTCATGCCATTTCTGATTGAAGAGTAATGGAAAAGTTCAAATGTAGAGAAAGCGGTTCATGTACGACACCGAAAAAGTCCCCCCTCCGAACACTGTTCCTATTCCTTCAGACCAGTTCGTGACTGTCAGAGGGAAAGCTCTAAAGGTTAAATGTACATGAATGTTATTTGTCCAAATAAAGCCATGTGTCACTGACTGATTCATATTAATATAAAAGGCCTATTCTACTCTCTTTTCTCCACTCCTCTCCAATGTTCTCTACTTCTAAATCATTTCCAAGACTTTTTTAATGGAGGTTAAATCTGATGGAATGTTATTTGTCCAAACAACACTGACGACTGGTGACTGATTCATACTAAGAAATACTACGAGCAGCCAGGAAAGACTTAACTCTGCCTCCTCCTCCTCCTCATCCTTCTCCTCTCTTACTCTTTTCTGTCTGTCATTGTAGTTCTGCTGACTACAGGGGAAAACCTCCACAATGTATAAGTCTCTGTAAAGAGGGAAAGCGAGGGGGAGAAAGGGAGACTTTTGGGGATAAATAAGGAATGGGCATGACAGAAAATGACTACGAAAGAACACACCATGGAAAGTCTGGTCTGGGTATAACTCAGGAGAAAGAGGGTGGTGATAGAGAATGATGTAAACAGAGTGTAGATGAAGATGGTTCGAGTAATTTAACTTCGATTCAGCACATTCTGATTGTCTGACAGATAACGAAAGCAAACATCGCAGCAGAACAAACCCGTCCTTCCCGTTCACAGAGAGTTTAATCTGTCTGGTTTGATTTGCATCCTGTCAGCGTGCCAACTCCAGTAATTTATGAGCATTTGATTGAAATCTTGCCTGATCTTTATCTGTGTGATGAGAATGCTTCTTACCGTGTCTCTCCAGGTGTTTGCCAAAGTGTTCAGCCACGAGGCCTTGGAGAGCTACCTCCCCAAAATCCAGCAGGTCATCCAGGAGAGCCTCCGAGTGTGGAGCTCCAACCCTGAGCCCATCAACGTCTACAGGTAATCTAGTGTGAAAAAACCAGAGAAAATTCTCTGTTAGTGCAGGCAGTCCATCCATTCATTCTGAAAACTGTGGTCCTGCCCCTCCATGTAATTCCTCCTGGGGCTCCACCCTACAGGTAGACATCTAACAGGACCTCAGGAGGTGTGAAGACCCCATGTGGGGGCTTGCCATCTTGGAAAGAATGGACATGTGCTTCATGACCATATGTCATTTTGTATCCCAACTGGTACATTGACTGCTAATATGGTAAACATTGCAAAGTTGTACCCAAACTCCAGGGCAAGGAAGGGGAGGTACTGGTTTCTAGGAAGGAAACCCTCTGAATATTGTCATTATATCTGAAGAAAAGATTATTTCTTTATCATTATCTGTTGAAGTATGACACAAACATCTGTCGTGCCACGTAGAAAAAAATATCGCAGGAATGCTGAGACATCCCTGTACAAGAATTTAGTTTGCACAATGCTCAATGTGATTATTAATCAATGTAAGTGATTGGTCATTTGTCTACAGGGAGAGCCAAAGGTTGTCGTTCACCATGGCTGTGAGGGTGCTGCTGGGCTTCAGGGTCACAGAGGAAGAGATGAGGCATCTGTTTTCAACCTTCCAGGACTTTGTTAACAACCTCTTCAGCCTGCCCATAGACCTGCCATTCAGCGGCTACAGGAAGGTGCGTGTGATCCTCTCACACTCTGTTCCCTCCACTCTATATTTTTGCCAGTGTCCCAAAAATAAAAAACCATTCCCTTCTTGCCAAGGTGCAATTGCAAAGTTCCTGCTGAGTTTTACTTGTGTAGGTAGGCTCATGATAAACAAATAGGCTTTCACAATATTTTTCTGCTGAATCTGAAGCCTTTTCGGAGCAACTGAGCAACAACATAAAACCTCCTCATCAGGAAACAACCCATCCGTCCCATACAGGGAGAGTTAACGTTCTTCTTTCTGTGTTTTTTGCAGGGTATTCGTGCACGAGACATCCTCCAGAAAAGCATAGAGAAAGCCATCAGGGAGAAGCCACTGTGCTCCCAGGGAAAAGATTACAGTGACGCACTGGACGTCCTGATGGAGAGCGCCAAAGAGAACGGCACCGAGCTCACCATGCAGGAACTAAAGGTAGTGCACAAAAACCACCAGGCTAGGACGACGCGGTGTGCCAACGCACAAGACTTCGGAGACAAACTTGAACGCAGATATTGAGTAGACTGTTGCCACACACAATCAATACAATTCCTCAACAAATTGTCCCGGGATTATAAACAACACAAGTGGCGAAGCTGAGGCAGACAGCAACAACAAAAAAACACACACACACACACACACACGGTCAGGCACACCCTCTATTTACCTATTAAAGTAATTCTGAGGAATTCTGTGGAAACTCAACTCCCCCTGCTTCTCTCTCTCACTCTTTGTGGTTTCTGGGTTAAATCCAGGGCCAAAAATAAGTCAACACTCCCCCTGCTAGGGGTCTGAAAGAGGCCTCCTGTACATGCACACACTCACACACACACATTTAAATACACACACAAAGTGAACTGGGGAGGCCCTGTCGCAGAGGCCCAGGCTGAAGCCCTCGCCTGCAGTTCTCTGACGCATACATAACGCACACATGTCGGGCGAGGCGCAGGCGTGTTTTGACACAGATGATGGCAGATGAGAGGTTTATAATGAGACTCATGCTGCCCAGGCCTCAGTGTTTTTATTCCACTACCTTAATAATCTGCCCAAAATGGCACTCTATGATGTTGTGTTTGGATGACAGCTTCATACTTCCATACACACTACTTTTCAGGAATTAAAAACAACATGCTTTTATTGTGCATTAACTTTTTTTTTTTAGCCCAAAGCTGTTATGAAACAAATGGCAAGCTTGAGGTGTAGGGCAGTGGATTTGTGCCCAAATGAAGGCTGGTTCTGCTCAATTTACCAAAAAACTATCATACTTTCGGTCATATTTTTAAACTATTAACTCAAAATGCCACTCAACATGCAAGGTGATTCTTCTGCTATGGTTCACATCCACCCTGAACCTTTCAGCACACCATGCAGCATTTCCACTCTGCAGACTCTTTCCAGACTCTCCAGATTCAAGTGACAAGCTATTAGCCCATTAGAATCTGAAAGAAGGATGCAGTGGCTTGGCCTCAAAAAAAGACAAACCAATGTGTACAATGCTGTCAAGTGATGCGCTACCTTCAGATTCTTCCCAGCTTTTGTCACGTACTTTGATTTTTAAGCTAGGATCAGATAGAATTTAAAACAATAAAAACAAATTGCACTGATTCACTTTACTGTCTCTTCATCGTCCTACAGGAATCAACCATCGAGTTGATCTTTGCGGCCTTTGCCACCACTGCCAGCGCCAGCACCTCCCTCATCATGCAGCTCCTCCGTCACCCTCCTGTTCTAGAGCGCCTCAGGGAGGAGCTGAGAGGCAGGGGCCTCCTCCACAATGGCTGCCTCTGTCCTGAAGGAGAGTTGAGACTGGACACCATCATCAGCTTGAAGTATCTGGACTGTGTCATCAAGGAGGTGCTGAGACTCTTCACGCCTGTGTCAGGCGCCTACCGAACTGCCATGCAGACCTTTGAACTTGATGTAAGTGCTCCATTGCAGTATCTTCTTCTTCTTCTACTCTAAGGTAATCAACAAGGTCTCAGCAGTTTGATCACACTACAAAAATCCTCTAAAGGAAAGCATCATAAAGCACAAGGTACCAGGGACAAACCCCAGTATCTGCTCCAGTTCCAAAAGGTCTAGGATCTATGCGAGTCCTGGCATTACCCTTGCCAACCTGCACATTTTAATTCCTGTCTGCCTTTTGTCTCCAGGGAGTCCAGATTCCAAAGGGCTGGAGTGTGATGTACAGCATTCGAGACACCCACGACACTGCGGCTGTCTTCAAAGATGTGGATGCCTTTGACCCTGATCGCTTCAGTCAGGAGCGAGGTGAAGACAAAGAGGGACGTTTCCACTACCTGCCTTTTGGTGGCGGTGTCAGGTCCTGCCTAGGAAAGCAGCTCGCCACGCTCTTCCTTCGGATCCTGGCGATCGAGCTGGCCAGCACCAGCCGCTTTGAACTGGCCACCCGGCAGTTCCCCCGAGTGGTCACGGTACCTGTGGTCCACCCGGTCGATGGGCTGAAGGTTAAGTTCTACGGCCTGGACTCCAACCAGAACGAGATCATGGCTAAGACAGAAGAGCTGCTGGGGGCGACGGTTTAAAGGGCGGAAGGTTGATGAATAGCGGGTCGGGGGGTGGGGTGAGAGGGTGAAAGATCGAAGAAGGAAGGAGAGATTTCAGAGTTATTTTTGCTTCTCAACCTTTGTTCTGCCAAGTTGGAGGTTCCTTTCAGACTTAAAGAAAAGCAGAAGTCTACTCTTGTTACAGCTGATGATGATCGGGACTTTCCTTTAAAAAAGGAAGAAGCTGCCAAAAAAGTTCTTAATTATGCTCTATTCTGTGTATTTTTTTAAAGAAATATACAAACAACAAGTATGTACAAAAAGCTATGTAATATAATTTGAAAGAGAATGTGGGTAGTGCACAAAGGGAGACAGAGATGTACGGTGGTACTTTTGGTAAAGTAAAGACAGCTGAGGAAGAGAGGTGAGATGGATGAAACAGGGTATAGGATGAAAGAGTATGTTATTCTAGCATTAATCAAAATCAGTCAACCATTTCAATTGTCTGGCAGGGTAAAAATGAAATGCAGACAGATTCAATTAGAGCCAGAGTTCTTAGCAGTGCCACCCAAATTTAACTTTTTGGCTTGTGTGTTAAATAATGACAGAAATCAGTGGTGGCTTTTTTTTTATTTAAAAATTCAAACTACTACTAGCAGGACAAAAAAAGGATCACAGCACATCGGGTGGAAGGTTGCAGACACGCTGCCGAGCTTGTCCGATGGGCTCCTGAAGCCAACTCATGATGCGATGTTAAATTTGTCCTGATAATTAGAGTGAAGCAGTGATGCAGGCAGTGAGAGAAAGGGTGGAAAAATGGAGGGAACCATGCTGGCTGGATGACCCAAGAGGGGCGGGAGGCATAACAATGTGAGGTGATGTGAATGACATGACAGCCTTATCAAACGACCTACTCTTGGTCATTTTCATGGCTTTATCATGCTTAAGAACACCCCCCCCCCCCGATAATTGGATTGGCATAATCTTAATCTCACTCTGAATGTTCCCCATATTTATCCTAATAAATCCCAAACTCAGGTCACTGTTGTAACTTCAGAGCTGGACTTTTTCCACTTCCCACAATAAGATAAAAGCAACTGCATCCAGGTCAAAAGTAATCAGGTCCAGGTCTGCTTTGTAAACCCTCTGAACCTGTGCTTTGATTTATTATATACTACACTTCCAAGCTGCATTGAGATTGTACTCTCTCAGACATCTCGCTGCAAAGACACAACAGAGAGCTCGCTCTTCCGAAGCGACGCAAGGCGAAAAAAGGCAGAGGGCTAAGGTGGAGGAGGTGGAGGAGGAGACATACATGCTGCTTGAGTGTCGCTTTTGTCTTTCTGTATTGTTTATGTTTTGTGCTGTTTTTTTCTTCTTGGGATCAATCAACGCTAAAAATGCAAAACAAAAAAGATTCCACGGTTTAAGCGACTTTATGAGCTAGAAGAGATTTATAGCTTGAGGTGATTGCACAATCAGAACTCTTGTGTTTCATCGTTTTTTTTTTTTTTGGAGGAGGCACCGAGAGCTTCCACAGCGGACTTGTCAGCCGAACTTTGGGACATTCTAGGGTCCTTGGGCAGGCTTCTAAAGCAAGAGGGCAGGGTCTTTTCCTATTGGACGATCCTACCGTCCAATAGCATTCCAGATGGACTCTGCCTGTGCCAGATGTTGTTCACTCTTCCTACCAACCACACCACTGATTTCTTCTTTTCAAAAATATGAACATAGATTCGTTTTGCTGCTTTTCTTGTGTACATTTTCTAACTGAGAGTTCTAGATTGCAATAGTTTGTATCAAGTGAGATTTGCTACTTCTTTCCCTTTTTTCTATAATTTAGCTGATTAAAATATTTGCATTTTGTGAAGCAAAAGGAGCATAATAGGTTATAGTGTATATTAATTTGTACAATATTCCTTTCTTTAGCAAGCCATGGGGAAAATCAGCTATCTACGTCTACTAATAACCTAATATTAATGTTATTGTACGATTAATATTGTTGTTATAAGATATTTGAAATGCTATTTTTATTCTATTACAGATTTAGAGTTTTTAGCCTAAATGAGAAGGTCTTTGGTAAATATTGGATGTATTTAGAATGTTATGAATTTCAATTATATTGTAAACAGTGTTTAAAATGTTAATATTGTTGATTTGATTACTGTAATAATTATTATTTGTTTTGTTATTCAGACTTATTATCACTGCATTTTATTTGATATTAATTATGGAAAACAGAAAGCACTTGCGAGGTATGTTTATTTTTTAAGTGCCAGGCGACTACACTTCCCCTTCCTCTCACCTGTTTGGTTTCTGAACCTGTCTTGTGTCATTCTGTACATATTTGTATTTCTTTTTACAGGAAAAAATGTTCATTTAGTTTAAATATGAATGTCTTGTGCTACTTTCTTCCTTTTCTTTTTTTGTTACGGTGATTGTTAAATGTACTCCTGTAATAAAGTTTAAAAAGAAAAAATCCAGATGGTGAATTGTGTACCAACGCAATTAAAGTATAAAGTCACATGATGCAGTCTTCTAGAATTGCGCTTGCCCATGACGCTAGGGTTCATGTCGTGTGACCAGTGGTGGAGGAAGTACTGAAGCTTGGTACTTGACTGAGGCTCATTATAGAAACACAGCTGGCAGCGTGACACCACCTCCATGCAGAGTCTGACCTCACATCAGTCCAGCACTGTGTTCATCACATGGAACAAGGAACTACAGACACTGTAGAAATGTAGTGGAGGAGAAAGTACATTATTTTTACTTACAGTAAGTAAGTACATTATTTAAGTAGAAATACATCAAAATTACTCAACTACAGTAACAAAGTACAAATAGTTACTTTCCACCACTGTGTGTGACCCACGTCGTCAAAGCTAACCATCTGTCCAGTGACACACGGTTAGCACCACATAGGGAAGTTCCTGTGCATTGAATAAAGAGGCTGTCTAAAGACCGGGACAATTTCAGAGCTGACTGAGCGGCAGGTGTCGATTTTTACTTTTTCTTGCTTATTTAAAACTGTTACTGTGGTGGTTACAACACCTGTCCATTCATCAACATGATTTAGTGCCTGAAAAGGAAGAACCGCCACAGTGTCACAGGTTCAAGGACTCTACCATCCAAACTGCTTGGTTAGGTTTAAGAAAATATCTTGATTTGATCAAAAACAGAATGTTTTTAACTCACAACAGGATTCACAACAAGCTCCTCCACCAGTTTCCTTGTGATCATGGCTCACATGAGGGCTGGAGGGCACACACCCACGTAAACATGGCCGTTTCAATAACATTAAATGAAAACTATTATTTTCAAAAAGCAGGGAGCAGCGTGGGAGCCAAATCTAAATAACAAAACACAAACATCCCAAGCCCGACAATACTTAGACTGTTGGCAACAAATGACCCAGGGGGTGGATGCCTCCATGCATAAACATTAAAATGATTAAGTCACACTTCCAGTTAAACAGCCTGCCTTTCTGACGCAGTGACTAATGGTTCCTGAAGACTGCATGTAACTGAAAACCGGTCAATCCCATGTAAACAATTTAAAAAGAAACACAGCTACACACTGAACTAAACTGTTTGTGTCTTCCTGTTGTGATTATTCAGTTTTGAACTCTTCAAAGCGACTCAAACACACACACATAGAAACTCTCAGCGCACTGACTGACTGATGTCTCAATGCCTCTGTATCTGTTTTTATTTGCCAGCCAGCAGATCACTGCGGTTTGTGAACATCAAGAAGAAACCGGCTGTGATGTTAGCCGCCAGTTTTTCTTTAGCTTGATGGAAGACAGAAGCAGAGAAACACACACACACACACTTCAAAGACACAAACAAAAAGAACACCGATTCCTGCACAAGAAAAAAAATGATAACGCAGACACATGATCACAAACAACACAGACACACACAGAACACACACTGCTTGTGGGAAGAACAAGAAGTTCAGCTCTGTTTGTTTGGAGTTTGCCCGCCAGGAGTTTGTCCCAGTAAGTACTCCAACATGGGCCACGTCAAGGCTGGGTGTGTGTTTGTGTGTGCATCTTGTTAGTAGGCATGACTTGATGATTTTTTTATGAATGGAGGGAGTTTCTGTGATCATGCACTGACTGACCTGTTTACCTTTTCAACACTAATATTGACATATCATCAATACGTAGCACATAGCACTTTTCAAGCAACTTAAAGTCTCTTAAACTGCAATTCTCCAAAAGTGAGTCAATCCTCACGGCCCTCTATGTCCATCTTTTTGTCCAACAACACAAAATGTACAGCCTAGTAATCAAAACTCTTTGTATTGTTGTTTTAATAACACAGTGACTGCAGTTCCACTTAGGCTCAATTCTGTGTTTCTGTGTCCATATGTGTATGTAAAAGGTTAACCTTTTACATACACATATGGACACGCGTCCCGAGGACGGGACGGTTCATGTTTCACTGCAATATCTCCGTCTGGGCGCAGCCATTTTGTGCTCTTTGTTGACAACCTACACCTCGTTGGAAAGCCACTTCCCTACTCTATTGATTGACAGCTCGTTTGACCATACAAAAGGATCGAGGGCCTGTCCCTAGCCAAAAGAATCCAATGAGCGACTATATCGAGCGAAGCACCTCCCCCCACTCTTACGCTTGTATTTTCAGCCCATTATATTTGACGCTGAATCTGATGCAATGGACGTATAGCCAATAAGATTTCCGTCACGGGGATGTCCCACATGAAGGGGTTGTGGAAGGAGGGTGGGCTACACACCTAAGCGTAAACATGAACAATGGATGCCGGCTGTCCGTGCGTACGTGCGTAACAGTGAGAGTGAGCGTATAGCTACATATTTTGGTGTTTCTAGCGACCAGAGAGATGACGAAACACACAGAAAAGAAGAATTACACCATTGAAGAAGTTATCGATGAGTTTACAATAAGGAAAAGCAACTTTTCTGACGAGGACGTGTCGGACGCAGAAAGTTATGTGTTATGTGTTGACTCGGTGGAAGAAGATATGTTCATTGAAGGAGGAGATATAGTCCTTGACAAGTAAGTGTAACTTTTATACATGTTGCAGTTTTATAAACAGAATGTAGACATTTCGAAGAATTAGTGAATACAGTGTTGTGTCCTTTGTTTTGTTTACACGTGTATGGGGGAGGTGTGCGCTTTTACTATTCCTCTACAAGTAGTTGTGGAGGACTGATTTGTGAGGTGAACAATGAATACAGATACAGTTGTTCTGTGAATGAATATCTGATATATACATACAGACATACATATGTCTATAGTTATTTTGTTTTATATATATTTTTTGCATTTTAGGCAAACACTGTTCTATTTTGTTTACCTGTGTGGTGTGCACTTTTACTATTGATTTGTGAGGTGAACAATGAATGCAGATACAGTTGTTCTGTGAATGAAAACCTTACTTTTTGCATTTTAGGCAAACTGATTCAGATACAGAGTGGGAGCCAAGCACCAGAGCCAGAGCAGCCTCCTACTCCCAGTGTACAACATCACAAGCCAGTCTACATCTCTGGTGACAGTAAGACACCCATCAAGCTTTCTAGCTGTGCTTTGTAGCAGCCCGTGACTGTAACAGTGGCATACTGAGAACAACATGTGGCTGTGAAACCTGTGGAATTGTAAACATGTAAACAGTTTGCTGTAAGTAGTTTGGGTATTTGTTTAGATAAAGGTGTTGTTTTTGACCATATCTCTTGTTCTGAGTCTTTTCTTTTGATGCACAATTTCAGTTTCAGTAGAATTATGAGCATTCAATGTGTTTTTGCTTCACTAACATTATTTCAATCATGCTAATAGTGAATCTGAATATGGAATGAGGTTCCTCTAAGTGGCACCTTTCATTAGAGCTCTCATTGATGTCTGTATGTTGAAGCATTCCAGAGTTATGCACTTTGGTGCCAAAGTGTCCATTTGGAGACTCCAAATGGCACTTTTTGGAGAGCGCCTGGGAATACCTACAGAAAAACCTGTCCCAAATGGTCATTTCTTGTCCAATTACTATCTACTTTTAACTGGGAATAGGTAAGACTTCAGCCTGTGTCACTATATTGTCATCTAATCAACATCACCATGCTCCAGTTGTCAAGCAGCCTTTTTTTACAAAAAAAATTTAGGCGAGCTACAAAATCTTTTTATTTCTCTGTGTTTAGACTTCTCTCACTGTTAACCATTTGCAATTGCAGTAAATCACACAGCTAAAATAAAAATTTCAGAGTGTTACCTTCACAATGAGACCAAGCTTTTGCACATACTCCTAAGGGCTCACAAACAGCTTGTAGTTTAATTTGGGTATGCCTTTGACAGACGTTTGTCAACTATTGAGGGTGGTGTAGAGTTTAGGTGGACTCAGACATGGACTGAAAATAGCTAACACAAGAGGAAGAAGCAGAGCTAATTGTCAGAAACATCAAACTAATTGGTGTTTGTAGTCTTGGACTACAATCATCCAACAACCAACAACCATGGTGAGTTGCTGAACATCCAGGTCTGCAACCCTTCATCAAATGTCAGAAAGAAGGATGAGGAGGCAGAAGCCCAGTAAAACGCTGGTCCTACCATCCACCCTGCTCGCCAACATTTGCTCAATCGACAGTAAATTGGACTCCAATGGACAAGGAAGTGGGAGTTTAGAGTCCTCCACTCAGAGACAGAGTTCTGGGTGCCATTATCAGGTTTTCACAATGTAAAGCTGTTTATTACATGAACAAATCTGCCCTTTAATCCATCTACAGTTTGTTCAAAGACATTTGAAGTCCTCCTGGGTAAACAATCAGAAAAACAACGTTTAAGCATGTTTTCTGATGTGCTGCCTCTGCGGTCAGGATTCTGTTACGTTTAGGGAAAAGAAACCACTCGGGTAAGGTTAGACATCAACTTCACGCTTAAAGTATAAACTATGCTGACGGTTGGTGGTTCACAAGACAATGATTGATGAAGACACCCCAGCATCCTCCCTAACACCGCTTAGATTGCTACAACAACATCATCTGATTTCACATTTTTAAGAGAAATGAAAACACGGGTCACTGTATGTGTGTGCATGAGCGCTGCGGTTTCACAATGTTTCCGGAATTCAATATTTCTGAGCGAAGAAGTGACAGAGGGAGGACTCTGGAAAGAGACAGAGAGTCCTCTGAGCTGTGACTCTCAGCCCTGTCTGAGGATTAAACCACAGTTATTATCCAGCATGCAGAGGCACACGGCACAACCCTCTGCTGCAGGTACCACGAATCATCAGAGATACCCTGAACCAATCGGCATGCAGATGGAGTCAACAGAGTCAAGCTGCTGTGGAGGCAGAGCAGTGACTGTCCATCTCAGGACTGGATCATGTAGTCCAAAAATAACATCAATGACTAAATGACTTAATCCAAATCCTGTCTGTTAATAAAGACACTTATAGTGCTGAATTTAGATAAAAATGGTGAATATGAAGTATAAATGTTGAATATTTGTGTCCCCTTTAGGCTCAAAGTTACAGAGCCCCTCTGATGACATGGTAAAAAAATAAATAGTGGCCACGAAATACTAATTCGTTTGCACAAAACACTACTTTGTGGCCACAAATTAGTATTGTTATTGACAGGGCGCATGGGAGCGGGCTGCCCGGCCAGGGAGCACCTTTCCCGGGCAGCAGGGAGCAATGATGGAGAGCCATTAGAGGAATTAAAGCGACACGATGGACAGGGAGAGGGACACTGATTGCCCCCTGCTGCCCGGAGAGGGGGCGTCGGCTGGGCATCCCGCTCCCCTGCGCCCTGTCAATAACAATACTAATTCGTGGCCACAAAGTAGTGTTTTGTGCGAACGAATTAGTATTTTGTGGCCACGAATTAGTATTTCTTGCGCACGTTATACATATTTCGTGGCCACGATTTATACATTTTTTACCATCATTTTTACCACCATTTTTTGTCATGAGAGGGGTTCCGTACAAACTACATCAACCTAGTGACATTTTATTAATCAGGTACGTCTGCTTGTAACATCTTAACTCTGTTACACACAGTTTGACATCTGCTAACCAACTAATGTCATTACTGCTACTATTAGTTAAAATACGTGATTTTAACAGATATACCACCACAAATTCAGCCTGAAGAAGCTGTTGGGATGGATGGATGGGTCATAAAAACATTGCATTCAACACAGAAGGCTGCAGTGTACCATTTCTAACAACAGTTTCCATAACACCCAACAGCTTATCCTAATAAAAGCTCAGAAAACCTGAGGCAGCCTGAACCCCATTATATCTCATCGAGTATTAAGTCTATAATTTCTTAGCACTGTATTATCAATCAAATGTTGATTTTTTGTGTCGTGTTTAAAGCCAGATTCCCTGACGGCTCAGTAAGAGTATTTAAAAGATCTGATGTGACTTTTAAAGAGGTGTCAGCAGTTTAAGCTGTCTCAGTGGAGCCTGAGGCCAAACTGCTGCCTGAAGTTTATCCAGTGACACATGGGGGCGTTGAGGAAAACCTCATTCAGTTTCATTTTTTCATCTCGCACCGCTTCCTGAAAAAGAATCTTTTCATTCAAAGTGGCCAAAGCCGCCAGCGCCACTGCCAACAGAAGGAGGAAACGTCAATCATGAAGACACATCAAAATAGGAATATTTTGAAATATCATCTCAGCATGGTTTTCACTTCTATCTGCTGTAAGAGAAGCACAATAAATGCTTTCCATTGCCTGCATGTGACGGTGCACATGTGGGCGCATGCAGCTACAACTGTCAATATTTCCAAGTAGGATGAGCTGTTTGTTGGTACGTTGCCACGTCTTCTGGTATGTACGATGTGTGTGCTTTTCCTCCTTGCAGTAACGCGGGATTTCCCTGCACGGCGGCCTGTCAAACATGTGTGAACGGCTCCCGGTCCGTCGTTTCTTTTCTGTAAACTGCCCCAACTGACAGCATGTTTCTGCGCTTCCTGCAGCTTTCATAAACACACGTACTGCACCTAAAAGCTATTAAAAGAACTCCGACGTTGTTTCGCCAGCAGTGCTCATGTTGCAATCAATATGAGCAGAAATCTGCTGTTACTTGGAAGTTTGCCCTTTTAGTTCCATCAAACAATGAAAGAAATTCCAAGTCGAGCGCTTTTCAGTTTATTCATGTCATATTTTGTTCCAGAATTTCCCATCGGAGGGCTGCGACCCTGTATCCATCCATCATTCCACAGGTCACCAAGAAGACCAAGGTGCACACAAACTGAAACTCAGTCACAGTTTCATTTCTGCAGAACCCTCGGAAGATTCTCCCTATAATGTACTGATTTCTAATGAAATATAAAAACTAGGTGAAGCTCTGCAGCAGGCCATCCACTCTCTAATGACATGTTTGTAGTGATGTTTTGTGGTTGATGATTCACAAGATGAAACACATTTTAGGAAGTGACTCCTGTCTGCTTTTAGCTACAATGATTCCCTATTAAGACATGACCACAAAGACATGCTACACAGACCTAGCTGACTTCATGTTACATTTTCCTGGTATTTGATTCATTCATTTCAACGGCTGAGCTTTGAGCTTTAAGACACCTCTCCTGCAGAACCAGCTTCCAATTTGAATTCAGAAGTCTGAGCTCGACTTCCAGTGTCACAAAGCCTGGTCTAATCCATAGTGGACTAGGGCCTACAGTTATAGCTAGAGTTGTGTGTGTGTAACAGGCCATTGTCTTATGCTGCTGGGGGACCCTAACCCTGGATTTGCACCAGACCTGAATGTGTAGCGTAGCGTTTTACGGACGTAATACGCCCGTCTGTCTGAGCGCTTCGGAAGCGCAGCGCTGCCTCCACACTCTCGTGACATTCACAAAGTCACGTAGTAACCTGCCTGTTTATCTGATGGTCCTCTCTATGTCAGGCAGGGTTACAGAGCAGTTACTGAAAACTCATGTTCTATCATATAAAATGTTGTTTCTCTACTTTTCAAACTGAATCTCTCCTCGTACATGTCTGTGGCTGTTTCTCTGCCGGTAGCGATGTTAAATCAGCCAGAGTTCAGTCTGACAGCGTTTTATTTAGAAAATCCACCAGAAACTCTTTTATTCTGGTGCCTGACTTCCTGTCTGCTCGATGTAGTTGGTGCAAATAGACGCGTGTTGGGTGCGACACATCTCCAAAATAGAACTGTCGCGCATCACTCGCGTAGCAGCGCGCAGCAACACTTCTGGGACGCTTCTAAAACGCACTGCAACGCGGCCGGTGTAAAGACTCTCATTGACTATAATGGAAGCGTTTCACAGTGGCTGTCGCTACGCTGCAGTCCCCTCTTACCCCCTCTCACACCTTCTCCACCTTCACCTGGTGAAAGGAGCATGAATGTAAAAATCTGCAACAAACTACAGATATACATATAAAGCTGAAAGCAGTGCATTCTAATAGTTATTGTAGGGCCTTAATTCAGGTGTTATTGTGATGAGGATCTGTTGATGCTGGTGAAAAGTGATAGTAAAACAGGCAAAGCGAGCCTTTTTCCCCTTTGAAATGAGTGAACTAACCTTCATTGTCTGTATTCCCATAAGAGTAAGTGTGTGTCGGTTTGCTGAGGACTACAGGAAGCCCTGCAACAGACCCTGAAAAAGTCCCCTATTAATCCAGAATAAAGTCACTGGCACCACATAATTGTCCCTTTGACCCTGTTTAGAATGATCGGATTTGTTTACTTAATCCCTCTTTTACTGTCAAGGATGGAAAGAAAAGCAAGAGAGAAAGGTGTGACTCACTGAGAAATACCAGACAGACAGAAGGAAGCAACTGTTGCATAACATGACTGACTAAGAAAAACAAACAAGGAGGAAGTAGCGTTTAAAGACACGGAGCGAAAAGGAAATATGAAAGAAAATATGACAAAAGGCGTTGGTGGTGATGAGAAGATAAAATGGTGGATAAGCTGTGGGAATTACCACAGGTGTGTGTGTGTGTGTGTGTGTTGGAGGGCGTCATGAACTTCAGGTGAACTCGTTATGATGCGTCTAAAGCTCAGCAGGTGTAGAAGTCACGCTGAGTTCAAAGAACAAGTACAGACACACACATTTGAGGGGATTTCTACAGCTGTGAGGACAGAGGATTTCAGTATAAAATATGTCTTGAATACAATTGTACAAATAATAATAATAATAATAAATGTACTCAAAAGGTCTAAAAATTCACTCTGGTCCTCACAAGGATAGCAGCACAGGAGCACACATGCAGCACAGTAGCCTGAACAATGTATGAAGAACATACACACTTTGTGTGTGAAGTCAGTCCAAGGCTTTCATGTGACGCCACCTGATATGAAAACCAACTGTGAGACACACACAGACGCTAACGTGCCCAACAGCACCACCTAACTCAGACTGTGAGGAACAAACACAACAAGAAAGAAATGTTTCATGTTGAAATTTAACATGAATCCCAACTTAATTATTGATGATGGTGGTATTGATTGTAGGTGCAATCGTATCATGTTCACAATGTCATCACCTTATTGATTAGCAGCAATCGATGGGTGTGCCGGCATATGTCTGCATATTGTTTTTTATTTTATTTTCAGCCAGTGGTTTATGTCAGTGTCTTATTTTATTATTTGCACAAAAGGGCTGCAAAATAATATGAACAATGCCACTAAAGTATTATTTATCCAATTTATTATTATCTAATTTATAGAATAATTTATCTAACATACCCCCACAATTAACAAACAATAAAAGAAAAAGAAAAAATTGTAAAAAAAAACCTTACATATAGAGTTGTGAATCATAAAAAAATTTAGGCACTGTGATATAATAATAATAATAATATAAATAAAATAATAATAATAATAAAATAAATAAATAAATAAATAATAATGTATTATTTAAAAAAAAAACAGATGTTTAACATTAAAGGTAAAAACTCCTGACCAGAACATGACCATGCACACAGATAAGGATCAAAATGGTAAAGCACAGGGGTCCATTAGTGATCATATGTTCACAATGCAGGGTCACTGACAGTCACTATATTGTACTATGGCCCTAAAAAAACCACAGGGGAGGAGTCAAAATCAATACAGCAGATTGATAAAGGAAAGCTGAAGCCCTTATCGTATCACCAGCATCATATGAGGCCCATGAGGTCAGAGGTTAGAGGACAAGAACAAGACACCCAGGAGACGTGGGATCCGGTTGGACCATCACTTTTGTTTTCAGTCACATGTTCTAGTCTAACACAGATCTAACTCACAACCTGCACCTTCATGTCTCGGAACGGTTGCCTCAGTGAAAACCTCAGTGTTTCTTCGCACTAAAAGCTCGCACAGAACCATAAACACAGGTGAAGTGGATTTCAGGTCACATAAGCTACGAGATTAGAAATAAGAGCTGCATCATTTGATACTTGAGATTATTACATCTGCAGAAGAGGTTCTCTCCATCGCTTTCGTGTTCATATGACCAGGTCAGCTTCAACATGTATCCACAGCCTGTGTGGCCTTGAAGTTTAGTAGATCCAAACCACACCTGAATGAATGTCCTATGCTGGTCCGATCGCTAACTTTTGAGAGGGCAAAGTTTGGAAAATGATTCTAATAAACAACAGTGGTGCTCGTCCTCTTCCTCCCTCATTCTCTATCTCTTCTCCCTCCCTCCCTCCCTCCCTCTGTGTCTTGTTCTCTTTTCCATAATAATTAGCTCCCCTCCAGCCTGACTTCAAACCCTGTGGTCGGAAATCTGCATTCCGAGGATGGAGAGAGGCTGAGGAAGACGGGAAGAGAAGGAGAGAGTTGGACAGGGAGGGAGGGCTGACGGCTGAAAGAAGCCATTGTTCCTTCATAAAACCAGATAAGAGCCCAAGAACTGGAGGGCAAGTGTAGTCAAAATAGTCCACGTATGTGTGTGATGGCCCCTGATAAAGAGATGGAGCTTTCCTCGACAATTTAGATGTTAATGGGTTGATAGGGGAGGTTAGCTGGCAGGGCCAAGACACAATTCTGATACACACCTCCTCCTGTTTTCCTTTTTTTTTGTCATGTTTGACTTATTATCTCCCTCTCCTGGTCTTCTGCAGTCCTTTTTTCCCCTGTCCTGCATCCTGTTTCTTTTATTTTGTCCTTCCTCAGCTACTTCTTTACACATCTGCCTAAACCATGATGTTAATTTTATACTTAATCAAGATTCTTTGTGCCCATACTTAATGAAATTAGGACTAAAAATAGGACAGAGCCAAAGAAAGTCCAGGTTTCAGAGCAGGAAGGGCCTCAGTGGGGTAAAATTGCAAGGCAAAAGTGACCATATGTGACGAGATCGGCGTGAGAAAGGACACCCTAATGCTGATTCTCCCCACAATACGGCATTGTACAGTCCCTGGTCCCATGGACCCAACCGGGTCACACCTGAGATGTTTTTGTTGATGCATCTCCAAAGCACAGAGGCAATATTATTCCCTCCATTCACTTTATCTGACCGCACAGCCACACCAAACCAAATGTGAGTTTGTCATTTGAAGAGCTCAATTACAAAACCTGCCATACGGTCCTAATATCCAGGCGGCCCGCCCAGGTAAATTAACAGAAGCCAAGTACATTTTTTTTTTTTTAATTCAATTCGGACTCTTTAATGCACAAAACTGGCGATTCCCATCGATGGAGACTTCAGTCAGTCGAGATCTTAACACTGCCAAGTGCTGAAAGCTTGTCACTGAGCTACATGTTCATAATTTATTTCACTGCCTCGAGTGTCTGGGCCAACACAAACTGAACGGAGAGACAGCTTGAATTGAAGCCCCAGTAATGAGAAGGAAGCATTTAGCTAATGTGGTTTAACTGCCATTGGCTAATACACTGCAGCACTGCTACAGTGAGGCCTTTTCATATAAACTTTAACAACCTTTCATAAAGAACAGAAATGATCTAATTTGAAGGTACTGACCCAAAATAATTGAGTAATATTAATGTATAACCATCATCTTGTTAGCTTAGCCTTACATAGCAACTGTACTGGTACAAAATATGTCTTGTGAGCTCTTTCTGAACTAAGCTAAGCTAACCCCGTGTTACAGAGGACAGATAAGAAAGGGATTTATTTATAAGTTATTTAACTGAAAAAGCACCCATCGCTGTTCCTCCTCTTCCTCCTCCTGGAGGAACACCTCACCGGGGAGGTGCCTGGGGAGCAGCCAAAAGAAGTTCCACCTCAAATGGCAGCTCTTAATGTGGAGAAGCAGTGACCAGGCTCCTGAACCTAAGACCTAAGAGTGGTCCCTCAAGTCCAGAATCCTTCACCAACCCCTCCAACCTCTAAAAGCAGACTTTCCTCACCCGTTTTACCTGATATGAGCTGCACAATCAGACCACACTGAGCTCACGCCAGCTCTGTCTTTTTTCTGTCTTTCCATTCTGTACTCCAGATTGTATCAGGACTTGAGGAGTACCAGAGTAAACCGTATCTGAACCCTGCTGCCTGAGTGCTTGTGGTTAAATTTTAATAGCACAGCTGGTGTTACTTTAGCATCCTTCCAAAATATTCAGTTGGTGTCATGACCGCTGTCCAGGGTGCTGAATCAGAGGTTGCCCTGGGCGATCTCTAACATTTGCGCCAGCAGGCAGAAATCCTTCTGTGCACGACTCGTGGCTAATTGGCTCCACGATGATGTACAGTAGCATTAGCAAATAAATGAATTATAAAGAAATCAATGAACACAAAATATGGGCTGAAGAAAACAAACATATTTTTCAAAATGCCACGTACCAACAGAGCCTCTGCCAACCTTTTAAGTCCTGCTCTTACTGTCACTAACCCCCCCCCCCCCCAGAATAAAGCGTTGGGATAAAATATTGTTGTTGTCATATTGTTGGCTGGGGGACCATGCAAGTATGATGATCTTTCAAGTAGCAACTGGGATGTTGGTTTGTGTCCCAGACCTCTGCTGAACTTCATCTCATGCTACAGGAGACTGAAGGGGAGCTAAAAAATAATGGAAAACCGGCGGATAGCAAACATCATGGTCAAACATCCATATATGTACATAAATATGTGGGAACACCCCACAGTAGCAGAGATATGCTGATAGGAAACATACAGAGTAACTGAAAAACTGATCCTCAATGTGCACGCAAACAATAGATGAACAACCACATTTGGACCATCATCCTTCCTGTGGTAGGAAGAGAAGCTGCTCTGTGATTGGCTGATTGTTTCTTGTAGTGACCTGGTGTAGGATAGAAGATGTGAGAGAAAGAGAGGAGGGGAAAAAATTAATCCAAAGAAGATGGAAGAGAAAAGTGTGAAATAAGAAAAGACAAAAAGGAAGAGCAAACAGGGAACCCAGGCTCAACTGTGGTTTCTGTCAACCAAAGCAATCCTCCTCCTTCTCCTCCTCCTCCCCTCACCCCACCTACACCTCCCACCACCACTAAAATACATCCTCTCCCTCCCATTGAGCTCTGAGGGGGAGATATTTGCGGGGAGCGACTGGTTTGAAAACAATGTACGTTCCAGTTTGCTCCCCCGTCCTTTTGCAGAGACAAACAAGCCTGTGGTCCCTTCCCTAGGGACCAGTGTGTGTGTGTGTGTGAGAGAGAGAGACCTCTCAAAGTTTTCCACAATAATCAGAGATGCAATCAAAGAACAACACACGGAGAGAAACGCTTCCAGCAAGTCAATTTTACATGATGTTTCACAGTAGAACAGAACAAATCCATGTGGGTTGTGCAGTGACCGCAGGCAAGTGAAAGGCCGATCAGTCCATCTTCAGAAACAACTACTGGTTCAAATGCTTCTGGGCAACAACTAGTGTTAAGGTCACCTGAAGTCAACAGAAGCCAAAGATCCAGAACCATCTGTCTGAGAACAAGCAGGTAGAGATAAAGACAGAAGTTCAAACCCAGGGAGCAGCTGACCCTCCGCAGCGTTAGGTTTGGGTTTTGCCTTCCAAGCTAACAGTTGATCATTTATCACGCGCCAACTTGTTGCTGACCAGATCCAGCGGCTCTTTTCCAGCTTCCTTTGAACTACCATGCATCCCAGTGACTGATGTGACTTAATGTGGAACCAGTCAGAGCATCAGCCCGAAAACACATCTGATATCCAGTACTCAGTTGCCATGGGCCTGGGCATTATGGTGTGGAGGACCACCACCCTGTATATGTCTATGTTTTTGAGGGTTGAGGGGATCACAGCTATCTAAAAAAACAGACATGCAAAAGTATGTGTATCCATGGTACTTGATATGTCAACTAAGCAAACACTGCAGGCTAGGCTGGCAGGAAATCTGAAGCCAACTCACGATAAGATAAATCATTAAGTCATTAATAGCAGCTCCTTTTCTCAAGAAAAAACTGATGTGGACTTGTGAGTGTGTGACGTGGCTCTGGATGCTTTAGAATATAATAATGTCGGGCTTAGCACATTAATCACACTAGTCCATGCTCCAAATATTTGATGGGTACTGAGCCTCAGTGATCCCTAAACGTGACATAACAGTCACTTGTTACTCGTCCTGTCACAACCTGAATCTGTTTACAATTTGAAGATGGAACAGACTTTGCTCTCGTTGTACTCCGTGCCAAATAAAGCAGAGAGAAAATGAAAGTGAATTAAATGACAGAGCGATCTCGAATGACAGAAAGACAGAAAATGAAAGTGTCAACGAGGGTATGACCTGAACAGTGCAAGCAATGCGCCAGAACAAACCCCGCAAGATGCAAGTTTCCAATTTACTCTGATTATTACAAGATGATGGAGGAGGAAGGGGGCGTTTAGGACACACTGCAAAGAGACGCATGTTTACAGTGTATGTATAATTGTGTGTGAGACAGAGGGGGAAGTATGTTAAATGTTTAAGGAGGCCGATGACACATTTGTTAGAACAGAGGCCCATTTACTGAACCAGGACAAAACAAAGAGAAGAAAAAGAGACTGGCTAAAACATGCAGAGATACAAGCAACAGCACTGTGTCTCCATCACAAAGAAATATTTGGATTCCTGATATACCAATCAATGCCCTTCTACGGCAACTCAACATCTCCTTACTGGGCTGTACAAAGGCCTGGCACATTATCTTTGATTGGCCCAATGTTGAAGGAACTTGAAACAATCCTGTTCTACCTGCAAGAAAGAACTGGTATACAGTTTGAACAGTTAGCACATTCAAAACCTGGAATCTAAACTAAACTTCTGCAGTGGCTGTGCTTAACAGCTGGGTGTTGACGTACAGTTAGTAAAATGTCCCGGCAAAGCCAGGCTTGGACTACTGGTTTTTTGAGGTTTATCTGGTGATTAGAGAACTGGTTTTAAAACCCCTCACAGACTCACCCATAGGGATGACCTGAGATGTGCATCAATTCAGGTGCCACATCCTCTCCTTTGTTGCAAGCAGTGCAGGTGGGAGCTCAGGCTTGTTCTTTCGAACTGTGCCAACCATGGTTATCTTCCTCTTCAGGAGCTGCTGTCCGAGTTCATAAGAGGTGAAAAAATTGTCACATGTCACATTGTGACCCCTCAGTCCCTCTGTCACATCAAGCACTACTCTCATCCCCTGGTTCTTCTCTGGACCTCCACTGGTCAGCTTCCCAGTGTAGACTTGCATCTTCCAAGCGTAGCTTGATTTGGCATCGCAAGCCACCCATGACTTGATCCCATATTTTGCTGGCTTGCTGGGCATATACTGGCGGAAAGGACAACGACCTTTGGACAGAGATTAGCATCAATAATTTGTATCTGAGTCACAGAAAACAGTCATATAATTCAATAGTGAAAATCACTTTTATTAGAAATATGAAAATAAATTACCTCTAAATGGAACCAGTTGCTCATCCACTGTTACATCAGGCCCTGGGTTGTAGAGGTAGGGCAGCCGCTCCACCCACTTATCCCAGACCTCTCTTATGGCTGCAAGTTTGTCTGTCACACGTCTCGCTGGTCTTGACTCGCGGTTATCAAAACGTAGCAGTCTTGAATAGGTGTGAAAGAGTTTGAGTGGCATTGTAGCTCGGAAAATTGGCCTTCCACTCTCTGCATCCCATAGACTGGCTGCAGCCTCACCTCGGGACCTGTAAACACCTGCTAAGATGAGCAGCCCTAAGTAGGCCCGCAGATCAGTCTCATCCATCTTTTTCCAGCTGTCTCCATTTTTGCGAAAACCCTCCAGATTTGTCATCTCCAGGATTATTTTTTCTATTGCTGGTGTGATGAACAGGTAGAATGTAGAGACAATGTCATGGGCATGAGAAACAGCATATCTTGTGGGTCCTGGGGTCATCTTTATGACATTTTGTTCTGCCTCCCTGCCATGTTGGTCATATGCTTCCGAGAACCATGTTATTTTGCTGTTTTTTGAAAGGAAAGTCTCTCTTTCAGCTTCAGCATTTTCTTCTTCTTCTGAAGATGATTCATCATGCTCTGGGTTGTATTCCTCCCCATCTTCTTCTTCTGATACCACTTCCTCCTCTGAATCAGAGTTGTCTTGCTGGACATCTGAAAAAATCAGCTCCAGAGCCTTTTGGACGTTATAACGTGCACTCATGGCTTCAGCACAGAGAGATATGGGGGTAATGTCATCTGCAGCACCTTTATAACTTCTGGAAATCCACAGATCAAAGGCACTGTCCACGAGAACTCTTGTCTTATTTACGTCTGCTACTGATTGTTTACGTCTGCTACTGATTGATCTGAGGCAGAACTAAAACATTCTCACATTCTGTTGTGTGTAAATAACTCTGTGACTGTGATTTTAGTTGAATTTCACTGTTGGGTCATTTTGACCCGAAGACCACCTTTGTACCTTTTTTTGTACAGCATACATGATAGTGTGAACAAAGGCAACAATTCACTTTTTTTAAAGTTTGGGTCAATCTAGGAAAAGTCATAAAATTTCAAGTACAAAAATTATCATTAAGGTCATTTTTTGGGGTTTTTAAACACAGTAGCGGGTCATTTTGACCCGAGGACAACAGGAGGGTTAACAGACATGACCCTCAGAGGTCTGGCTTTTATAAACTTCAACGTTCCTAAACAAGATGGTTTTGACTAAGGAGGATTACCTTTAGTCATTTCTGTTTCCAACTTGTCTGACAAGTCAAAAGAAAACACTCCAACCGGTGGAATGATCCAGAGGGTGGTTTTTCTTACCTCCTCTGTTGCATTTCAAGTACCACAACATTGTGAAGCCACTGTGACACAAACATAAAACATAACCTTTGAAGGATGCAGCATCAGAAGAAGATACAGATGAGCGGATGTATGTGATAATGACTGACTTTGTCTTTATGTTTTTTTTATTATGGAAACAGGACGCTGCCATTTACACAGTACAGCTTACATCACCGTGTGTTTGTGTGCCTTCAATTTTGGCTATTTTCACAGGGATACTAACAGGATTTAGCTGAGCTATTTCACCATTTAGCTAATTATCGTCTGTCTCCACACATAAATATACACATACAGACATCCAATCAGCACAGCATTCCGATATTTGATCCCCTTCACCTGACGGCTTCCAGCTCCTTGTCTGGAAAAACCACACAAACACACACACACATGCACTGGAGCTGAGACTTTCCCGGCTATTTTCCCAGGACTGGCATCCTGAGCCCCTTCCCAATTATCCTAACTACCCTGAAAAACACACAACACAAGAAGCACACATGTGTAGGCAACCAGACAAATACAAGTTGCCCTGCTGGAAGCCTCTTGCAGGCCAGGTTTAAGCTTGGGTGGACATTCAGTTTGTGTCCAAAAGCAAATTAACATAACTGACACAATTAAAATGTCAACAAACACTCACAATGGAGCCTTTTACAAATGACTGGAGTGAGAGTGAAAGGAGGGAAAGTAGGGCCTAACTTACTACAACGTAGAAAGTGCTCCAAAAAAGAGGAAGAGTTTAGATCACATTGTCAGTGTATCCATTATCTAGCTACGGTGGCAGCTGCAGGTGAGCTGCTTTCCGGGACTTGCTGAAGCCTTCCCAGGCCAGACGAGATGTGTAACCCCTTCGGTGGATACTTGGTCTACCCCGGTTCTCCTTTCTAGCTATGCATGCTGCCAAAACCTCCTTCTTTTAACAATATCATCTAACAAAGAAAACAAAGTAGTCAGTCTATGCCAGTTTTTGGTTGTCTTTCTATGTCAACTTTGATTATCCCTCCTGTTTTGTGGATTTCTTCAAAAGATCTTGGTTTCTTGAATAGAGATTTATCAAAATTGGCACAAACATAAACTAGGACTCAAGGATGCAAAAAGAATTGAGTGCAACCTTATGTCTTTTTAATCTGTGGAACACGATCAATCACTTTCTCGCAAAAGTCAGAAATGTCTTTCAATGTGGTAAAAATGTTCCCTTGGACTCAAAAAGAAAGTGATTAACTGGTCAAAGGTCATCATTTTTGCACATAATTCCTTCGAAGGAAGTGCCCCTTCAGAGAATTTGAAACAGTGCGCATGGAAATATAATTAGGTGGACCTAAAAGATAGATAACCTGCTTTCATCCAAGCATTTCCATGTAGACCTTAATGCTTCCAATTAGAAAAACTAATTTTTAAAACCAAAAACTGCACTTTTTGACACATGATCTGATTTATATGGAAAATCTTTAGAAGAAGATTAAATTAGAAGACAGGGAGTTCTATTAATCAAGGGGAAATATCTTGAAATATGTAAGATGGTCTCTGGGCCTTCCTAAACAAACAGGGCTAATGTGGAGCAGAACATGGCTGCACATGCTGGAGATCTTCTTCAGAGCTGCACTATGAAGAATGGAGAAGAAATTACACCCTTAATAGAGATAGAAATCCATTTGTGGTCGTACCATGATCGACCCAACAAATGCTCCACTGCGAGACAAATCCTATGTGGCTTTGGAAACGTCCTAAAGATCTGTAAAATATGTCTGCTACCGCCTCCCTGAATTGTAAACCCTCCACATTTCTTTGCTTTCATGTTTAGATGAAAGCCAGAATTCTGGCCAACGAGTACATAACCCACTTCTCAAGGTTTCCATTTTAGCTGGTGGAGGCTTTTATTTTGAAGAGAAACAGCTAAGAATATATCTTAAGAGAAAACTTTAGGTTAACACCTCACACACACACAGTACATGTACTTAGCACAGATCAGGGCAGAATACATGCTGGCTTTCGAGATCAACAAGAAACATTTATTTAGAGTACCAATGCTTCCACTGTGCTGATGACTTGAAATATTTCTTTCTATACCCTTTACTATACAATTGATGGATGTGCAGACACCCACACAGGACCCTGGTAATATGATGTTCCTATGCAAGGATTCTTGTGAGACTTGTGCTTGTGTTAAACCATGATGGTTCAGACCAACCTGCATCCTGTGAGAAAGTAGTTATGAGCCTGGTTTTGGTGTCACAAGTGAGAGGTGGTGACCTGCTGATGGTTCGTCCATCCATTGTCTCAACCAGCAGGGTGCTGTGGGAGCCGTAGCCTATCCCAGCATCAATGGGCAAGAGTCAGGGTACGCTCTGCGCAGGTCACCAGTCTAGTACAGGTCTAACCGGTCACACTCACACTTAGAGTCTCCAATTAAGCTTTATTTGTCCTCATTTAACACAAATGTCTTTGGTATTCGAGAGGAAGCTGTAGGGCCCGGAGAAAATCCAGGCAGGCTGCACCGTTTTTGAGAATATGTCCTCACAAGATTGCGAAGAAATGCCTACAGACATGCTAACCGCTGCCTACCAGTGGACAGTGCAGTGTAGTTTGTTTCAAGAATAAATGCTGATTGTAGCCTTGCACACTGATGACAAAACTCACGATAATCAGTCTAACTTTAGTTTTTGATTTTTTCCAGTGTAAAGGGGGCTTTTGTCTAGACCTTCTCAATGTGGTTCAATGTGTGTTCATTAACTTTTAATTATAAATCTCATCATCTCATTCTCGATGCTTTCTTCACCATCTTTATTGTTCGCCTAAAATCTCCCACGGGAATCAAACATATTATTTTGTATAATTAACCAAACAAAACTGCTTTGAATGGACTTAATTTATGTTGAAGGGCAAAACTGCTGAATGACTTTTCAACACATGACGTCAGTCCTTTCCTCAACCGAACCCCTAAAGTCGGCTGCAACACGTTACAGTGAAATCAGGAGCTTTCTTTTTCAAGCAAACATTTGGAAACTAAAAGCTGCACAAACGCACACGAGTCACACAGAGGTCAGAGAATCTATGCTCAGTTTGATTCAACAGCAGTGATTAATTAAGAGGATAACACATCAGTGGGAGGGTCGTAAATTAACATGATCACAAACTGAGAAAAGACACAAAGACGCTTTGTCTTTCACCTCCAATTTTTTTTTTCTGTATCTCTTCCTCCAGTTGTTCAGGCCTGCAGAGTCTCCTTCTCTTCCCCCTCCCTCTGTCCTCCATCATCTTTCATCCAGATGCCATGTTGTTGATGATTTCAATCAAAATCTCATTTGTCACTGCCTGGAAAACACTATGTGCAAGTGGGAGCATCTTGCACGCTGACACATTGCAAAAACACTCCCTGGGTGCTCTGTGTGTGTGTGTGTCCTGAGAAAACCTTTTGTCATGGATGTAAAAGGTCGAGTTTAAATGGGAACGCAGAAATAAACACGGTCGTTCCTGTTGTATTTGTGATATATAACACACTTTCCATCTCTGCCTCCGGTGACTTGGATTCCCCCACTTGACTCGGGAGGACAGCCAGAGGTTACCAGATGCTAAATAACACAATACAACGTTATATAACAGTTTACCAGATATGAGTAACAGCATGCAAATTTATTTTTTTACTCAAAAACTCCTGTACATGTAACTCAGTGACATCAAACTAGGGCTGCAACAAACAAGTATTTTTGATACTTGGATACTCGCCGATTATTTTTGCGATTACTCGGATCACGCGTAAATGTCTAATTTTTCTTTGGACCGCTGCACTGTCATTGCTTCAGCCCGCGACCACCTCCATGCCCGGCGCCAAAACCGTGTGTGTGTGTAAACGGCTCACCCACGTCTCGGACCCAGGACCTCTTGGGCCAAAAACGCTGATCATCCCGCTACGCCACAAGAGAATCATCCCGATGACGTCACTAAACAAGTCATTGAGTACTAAATTAGCTGTCGATGCATTTTGCCCTCGAATATTGCTCGAGTTCAGTTAAATTTCGGTGGAGGTTGATGTCATCAAAGATAGACTCCAAATTCTCAAAGGATATGACCAAGGCGGGGCCTAAAATTGAACCGTAATCTCCTGCAGAAATCTCTCGAAGAACCACTCTCAGGACATTTGTTGATAACTGAAGGCACATACCTTGGTAAGACCCAGATCTGTGCTACTGTACCACTATGTTATTAGATAATGTCCCTTATCGACACATCCTCCCAATAAAATGACACATTTGGTCGTTAGTACATCCCTCAGACATGACACGTGTTTATGCTAATTATTCATATGGACATATTGCCGATGTCCTCTGATCATGGGGCCATACAGCCATGAAAGTCCACACTGGAGGCCGGTTGGGGATGTTAGGAGTACAGACAGACCTTCACTCAGAAGTCTGGGGTTCGCATCCCTCTGACCCTGCTAGCTATTTTGTTTTTACTTTTTACTATTTTCAGCTACCACGGTGATGGGTCTCGCCTCCATGAACATGTAGAGATGTAGCCAGAGAAATACACGCACATATATATTCTGTTTTCAAGCACTGAAATGTCCTAAGGACAGGCTGCCCAACTCTCAATAACGTCAGCTTCTCAAGCAGCTTAACTACCTCTTGCTGGTAGTTGAATTTGAAACTCAAACCACAACAAAATAATAGAAAATTTTGAAAAAATGAAGCCACAAAAACGTGACCAAGTCTTTACTGCAGCATGTGTGGGGACCAAATCAACAAAGGATTCAACAGAGGATATCAGCACAAGGGCAGAGAGAGAGAAGAAGAAGAAGAAGACAGATGGGGAGAGAAGTCGGTCCAGGTGTTTTTAATTACATCTGCTGAGAAAAGAAAAATGAACGAAAGAGAATTAAAGATTTAAAAAAAAAATCAATCCCTTGCAGAGAAGATTTTTCTGGTTTTGTATTTTTCAAATTATCATTCTGTGGTCTGCAGTGTTTGTGTGTGCGCACATGTGAGTGTTTAAATGTGTGTATGCCTTCTGCATAATACAGTCGCTATAGTGACAAAGGGCCAGCTGTGTGTGTGTGTGTGTGTGCTTCAGTTTGGGCCTATGTGTGAATACATTTGTGCGAGTAAGTGTGTAAAATGTGTGTGAAAAATATGACAACCTGAGCCCTACAGTAGATCCGTGTGTGTGTGTGCAGTTGTAACAGATGGATTAGTGACATTTACTATGTGTTATAAGTGTCATTGCTGTGCTAAGAGATGTTGTATCACACTGACACTCAACTATGATATTTCACATAAGCAACCCACATCCCATCCACACACACACACACACACACAGTGTCTTGCTGTAACAATTAAAGTGAATAATTTGCTCTACATACATAAATACATGCAGACTAAGAAGGGAACAAGTCCAATGTTAACCTCTGTGATCTGTGATGTGTTGGAAAAATTCCTCCTACGGTCTTTGCTGATCCAGAATTTGGCTCGAGTACAGAGTACAGAGTGTGATCTTAAATCAAACTGTGTAAATACAGAATTGAAAATGAACTAGTTTAGCTGCTGTTCCACACTGATCCAATTAAATAATAGTAAGTCATGCTGCACAAATGTAATATTCTACACTATTCTGCATACTTTTAAGCATAAGAAGAATAAGAAAAATCATCTCCTGTACGAATGTCAAACCATTTTTAGTAGCAAGCTGTAAACATGTGTGCATCTCCTTCACATACTGACAGACAAAGCAGATGGCCTTAGTAACGGTCACCGTGTGTACAGACGCAACACCGTCCCAAACAAGCTGATGTCATTCTATAGACACACACACACATTTCATTAACAGTTGCGTGGGGAAATTAGCGTCAGTAGCTAACGACACTGCGACGACAATACAAGTCATTAATCATAAAACAGCAACAGTGATGTCACCGTTGGTTAGTTAATGTCAACTACTGTTAAGACTTCCACACAACCCAACCTCATTGTCTTTGCAAGATCAAGTCACACAAGTTGGAAAAGTATAAAAAAGTGTTGACTCAAAACATGAGAAGAACAAACAAGACAAAGAAGAAGGTAAAGGCTCGAGTGTCAGGGGAATAAAATGGAAAAAAGGGAGCTGAGAACTAGAAATAGAAAGTTGTGACTAATAAAATAAAAGCTTGACTTAAAGTGAAACTCAAGAACAAAAGAGAAAACCAACTATTCCACAAAATTTCCAAAAATAGTTCCCTGAATCTCACTCTCCCTCTACAGGAATTCATTCTCCAAATCACAAATGGCTGCAGCAGCTCAGCTATCTGCTGCCGGAGCCAGTGGTCAAATCGAATTATCTTACGTTTCAGCCGCGCAGCTTTCTGGGCTTCATCGCAGCTAATATTGATGTATTGTATTCCGGGATTTAACCCGATCCAAACCCGCAGCGGTCCCTTAGGTGTCAGCTAGGACTAATACCTGGAATCAAATACACATCTGTAACTCGCAGATGCCTTGCTGTGACAGTTCTTGGTTCAGAAGCTAAACGCAGCCCGGTGACCAGAGGGAGATGTGGAATTACCATCTGCCACCACCCAAATCCATCTTTGTGTTTGATGAGTTCACCAAGGATGTATTATACATTATTCCTGGGACACTTTGCTGGCTGTAATGGCAAGAATTACTGGAAGGTTTCTTTCTCCCAGCTGTGTATATAAGTATATAAGTAAGTATATAAACACACAAACAAGACAAGATTAACACAATATTATTTAAAAAGCTTTACTGTATAAAAGCATGTTCTATCATATAAAATGCTGTTTCTCTACTTTTCAAACGGAATCTCTTCTCATACATGTCCGTGGCTGTTTCCCTGCCGGTAGCGATGTTAAATCAGCCAGAGTTCAGTCTGACAGCGTTTTATTTTGAAAATCCACCGGAAACTCTTTTATTCTGGTGCCTGACTTCCTGTCTGCTCGATGTAGTTGGTGCAAATAGACGCGTCTTGGGTGCGACACATCTCCAAAATAGAACTGCCGCGTATCACTCACGCAGCAGCGCAGCAACGCTTCTCAGACGCTTCTAAAACATGCTGCTTCGCGGCCGGTGTAAATACTCTCATTGAGTATAATGGAAGCCTTTTTACAGCGCGTGACGCTGCGCTGCAGTTATGCTGCGCTTTCACATCCGGTGTAAATCTGGGGTAAGTCATCATGAGCTTCAAGAACTACAACATTTTGTTGAGGATTTTTGAGTCTATAAGCTAGCAAGTAGATGTTAGCGGAAAATCTGGTCATAATATAAAGCTCATTGTAGGACATCATTTCACTTAAACATGTCCATAAATGCTGCACTTCCTTACCGGATGCTAACTGGTTCAGACCATAGACAGCAACCTCCCCCCTGGAGGCTGCTGCTTGGTTCAGACCCCAGTTTGGCTGCAAGCACATAGCTCGAAGTGTGGCAGGAAGGATTTGTTTGACTTTGGGACAGTAGATAGCATGTTAGCAGTTAGCTTGCCAGTTCACCCTCTGATCCTCATTACATCTGATTCTGGAACTAATACCTCATGAAGATGAGCTGATTCATTTAGCTTTCCTTTTTTTTAGGTGACTCTAGTGCGAGGCTGATTGGGCTGTCAGAGGGAGAAGTAACTGTTCTGTGTTCCAGTATATACACCAAGCCAAGATCATGACATGCTGACAGTTTGGTTTGGGTTTGATGGTGATTAATTCCTGGAATTAAAGCACAGATTGTGTGTTTTTGTACAGCAGGCCACCAATGTTGTTCCATAACAAAGCAGCACACCCGAGCCCAGAGGAAGAAAACTTCAATCCACAATCAGATGAAAAAACCTTGACGTCTTATCTCTACAAATAATTATTCCCAAGATCAGGTCTTGTTGCAAAAATGTAAGTGGCTGTTTGAAAGCAGTGTCCATTCTGGCCTGAAGGTACAAAAATGTGTTTTTCTGCCCTGAATATAAGCTTCTTTGGGATCTGTAACAGCTAATATCCCTGTCTTGTATTCCAGGATATAGCCAGCTCCAAAAACCACAGCAGCTGGCTGAGGATTCCCTCTGGCTCGTCTCTTTCTTACTCAGATTATTACTTATTTGGTTCCAATGAAGACAAAGTGCACAAAAGATGCCTGTTTCCAGGTCAGAGTATGAAAGCAGAGGAAATAACCACCAGCCACCAAACACGTGATGGTGAAACAGGGGAACAGTCCGCTGTATGTGGGTAGTTTTTGAAGACAAGAATAGTTTTCTACCCTCAATGTAAATCTGCCCAGGCTTCTTCACAGCCAGTATCACTGAATTCTACTCCAGGATATACCCTTATCCAAAACCACAGCAGCTGGCCCGAGGATTCCCTCGGCCCCTGGCTTGGCTAATACCTGGAAACAGACACAGATCAGTTACTCCCTCTGTCTCTGTGGGTCTCTTGTGGGATTTTGAAGGCCGATACTGATGTTTTTGGCCCCACGCCGCCAGCAGCCGATATTTAATACAGTATCTTTGAATTTAAACATCCACTTCAATGCTTTTTTTTTGCCAAAAATCCACCACAAAATTACAAGTATGCAGAGAAAAGGCATCTGAGGCAGCATTAGACCACGGAAAAATGTGATCTTATAATAATAAAATGTTTGAAAGCATATTTTGGAAAAACCTCACCAGAAACTGTTTGAGCACATCAAAACTAAGTATATTCTCCAATGATGTGACATAAATGAGTCATCAATTCAATGTACATATCTTTTTTTTTTTCTGAACTACCATAGGATACGGTTTCTGTTCCAGCTAAAAATATTAGCATGCATGCTAACTTTGCACGGCAACCTATGGGATTTACAAAGGAAGTGGCAAAAACTGCAGTTCTGCATGTAGCCACTGCAGACTGGATCCAAAAGTGAGTTAACTGTAAGCATAATTAACAGCATAGCTCCATCTTTGGTGTTTACTTTGCCCATATTAGGATTAACCGAGTTCTTCTGGTGGACTCTGGAGCTCTCAGAAAACAGTTCCAGAAATATAAAATGTAAAGTCACCACAGGAAATGCAGATCTACGATGTATGAGATTACACATATCTGATAAGGACATGGTACTCTTCATGTCCTTCTCTGACCAGAATGCACCCCACTTTGTCCTTTGTTATCACACACTCTCAGTTCTCTCCACATGTGTTTTGGATCTGTTGTTCTGGTTGTCTGTGTGTATCAGAGGCTGAGATCTCTGTTCACTCTCTCCATGACCCCCACACTCTGAACAGAAGCAGGCTCTGGAGAGACTTCACTAACTACACATGTTACAAAAAACCTTTTTAAACCACAAATGTAATAATGATAATGTAGTCTATCATTTCAGGAATGTATTACAATAGCAGTCTGAAGATCGTCTGATTTATTATTTTTTTATGTACAGTAAACCAGCTCCTGCCCAGAGATGTGAGGACGGCTCAGAAAAACATCACTTCTGCTTCGTTTCAACAAAATTATGAAGCTCCGCTCCATCTCAACCTGTATTGGGGTTAAACAGGAGTTTAGGTGGACTAAGATGCTACCAGCAGGGTGAAGGTTGGCAGAAACTCTGTGATGTCATGGTTTACAGTCTACAGTCCTTAACCTTGCCTTGCATGATGTTGAATCACGATTGGTATTAATGCATAAAAAGTGTTAATATATTATATATTATATCAACAAATGACCGTTGACAGGAGCAGAAGCTGACACTGACAATGGCTGAGCATCCACACAGATGCACGCACGTCTTTTTCTAGCTATTCCAAAATGAGTAGAGAGCATATGAAGGCTCCACCTTACCCAAGTATACAGAAAAATGAAGAAAACTTTGCTGTCAGAAATTATGGCAACAAAGACGGGCACAGCTGTTGAAAATCTGAATGTTTTCCCAACATTGTTGTCATAGAAACAAAGCCAAAGGTAAGAAACTATAGAAACACTAGATCTGAAAAAGAAAATTAGCAAATATTCTCCATTGTATTTTCAAAAGTAACAGTGAATATTGTGCAGTAAAATGGATGTAAAAGGAGAATACACTCACTTGTAAAACACACCTGCACACTTGAGTTGTCCATGCAGGAGGGACAGATGCCAAGATTGTATCTCTACAGTAACACAGTAACAGTAACAGAGCAGATAGCATCTCCACATCCCGAGGCTGCGGGTGGAAACTGTGTGAGGCCTGTTTGAAGATATGACTGTTTGTCTACACCTACAGTGTGTGTGTGAGTCAAGCTTTGTTATGGAACAAAAGCGTTATTTGTTTGGATGAATATACACTCTCACACTTAAACACACACGTGTCCAATGTCAGCTTTATACATATGTATAATTGCTCACATACATGCATGCACAACAAACACAGAGTAAACAGCGATGCCGAAGAAGGAGAGGAGAAGGGGTGAGAGGGAGTGAAGCAGAGGACAAAGGAGGAAAGAAGAAGGGAAGAAGAAGCAGTAAATCTGAAAAAGGAAACAGTAAATGCTGAGTTACTTTTATAGTTCAGCACTTTTCTGGGTCATTCTCTTCAATGACCCCCAACACACACACACACACACACACAATCTCTACTTCTTCTACAGTGTGTACAGTGATATATGTGAATGGGAGAAAAGAAATCTCCAGTTTCTTCTGCTGAATTTTGTTTAATCACAGGCCTACCTGGGCGGTAAGTGAACGAGACAGAGACAATGAAAAAAAAAGTAAGAGTAAGACCTCCTCAAGTGAAACCAGCCTCCTGGCCCTGAGGCTGAAAGGCTAGCCAGGAGACAAGATTCATGACATGATCCAATAATACAAACAGCTAGCTGCGTGTCCATTCAGATATCCCTACAAACTCCAAATGACCGAGCTGACTTAGTCTTCAAATACCTCAGGACTGATGAGAAGCAGATTCAGCTCAACAAGCTCAACGTTAAAAATGTAACCTCTGCAAGACAGGTCCATCTGAGCTGGATCTGAGATAACAGAGCCTTGACACATCAAGATGAAATCTCCCATTTCAAAGAGAGGGATTTCTGAAAGAGTGCAGGTCCTAGATGCTGTCCTATGCAACAAGCTTTTCTGCCATTTTCTTGAGCAACTGTGGCAACATCCCTCAAGAACCGGAACAGAACGGAACGGACAGTTTTCCTAACCTCTGGCCGCACTGACACACTGCCACGATGGCCACAAAGTAAACACACATTCCGATACACCTTAGCCTCGTTTATACAGCTGTCTGAGTGTCTGTGTGTGTGTGTGTGTGCTGCTGACAGTGCTCTTGCTATCTGACATGAAAAAGGGGAGGGAAAAGGAAAGCTAACAATTATTTCTTTGTTAAAGATCCTGAGAGTGGTGGAGTAAGACCAAGAGAGAAAAAGTGGGTCAGTCAAAAATCCACCTCACTCATTGTTCAGTTGTAAACGACGTGTGTGTGTGTGTGTGTGTGTGTGTGTGAAACCAGCTTCTTCTATCCAAACAACTGATTCACCCTAAACACTCCCTGTATGACTCTGCCCTCACTGCACCCTTCTTTCCTGTGTGTGGATGTCTTCAGTGTATAATTTGTCTTTGCTGAACATCACAGCATTGTGCTGATGTATACTCCACACTGTGTTTGTTTATGAATGTGTTGTTTGGCTCCGATCAGACCAAAAGGGAAGGCATTCAAGCATGATCCAAGCACACAAGGCCAAGAGAACTTTCTTTCCATGGTTTAAAACCCGCAGAAGCAAAATATACTGAAGCGAGAAGATAGATTCAAATTAAACCTGAAAAATACCATAAATCCTGACAGTTATTAGTCATAACTGATATTTAACTAACAAGCTCAGCTAACAGCTATAATTGTCAGCAGTACCAGCAGAAAGTGGCACAGCAAAGTCGCTCCTGAATATTGGCAGTATTGGTCTACATTAGCTAGCAAGCTAACTGCAAACATGCTATCCTGGTGGGTCTGATAAAGTATAATGCTGTGGGAGTATGATAAATCAACAGGCAGTATAGGTTTAAAGATATAGCTATCATTAGCAGAGCTATAAGTAGAGTAGCTTCCCAGCTAACTGCAAATTTGATAGTAAGTTAGCCTGTGTCAGGGGCTGCATCCTTTGAAGGCCTTTTTATCCTGACACACCAGATGGTCGTTCAACAGACTCATGTGGGAAATTTAAAAAATGATCAGTCTGGACAGAAGCAGATAAATTGGAATCTGGACAATGTCTGTAAACTGACTTAGCCTTCCATTTCTATGACACATAGATTTTGTGTTGCAGAGAGCCTTCTTTCTGGTGTGTTTATGTGTAAAAGAGAACATTATGTCTAATTGCTCAGTATGTTGTCACTTATACTGTGTGCATGTGTCTTGAGGTTAACTTTTCAGTGGGTGTCTGCTTCTGCATACAAGTGATGTAGTTCCCTGGATATGCAGCAGTTTCTGCTTCAAATATACAGTTTTGGGGACAACACAGCACACGTAACTCACACATACACCACAGTACACACACAGATATACACACAAAATCATGTCCAGAATGAGTTCTGACCAAAGTCCTTGTGTGTCCCCACCAAAAAGGCAGCCCTGACCCTGAATCAGGAATGTGGTGGTTTAGGCTGTGTACATCCTGTGTGAGAGTGTGTGTGTGTGTGATCTACATGGATCCCTAGTGGTAATGTGTCAGTACATGACATCATGGGGTGTAATAAGAGGAAGCTGGCTGCTCTGTGGTGGGATTCAGATCCATTTATTCTCTTGGCAAGAAGGCAGATGCTGAATCAATGTTTGTGGATGCTTCAAAGGACAACAGTCCAGAATGTCCATGAAACGTTCTGATGGTGAGGCTATAACTTGGTCTAACAATGAATATTGGTCATTTCAAGATTCTTGGTGAGGCTTATCTAACCTGAAACCAAACCTCTGGTCTGAGATCTGAACTATAGCAGCACAGCTACAGAGCCAACTAACAGATGAGCATGGTTTCTTGAACGCTTACACCCTCACTAGGACCACTGGTATGTGGTGGTAGCTGACACACATCATATGCACAGCCAGAGCTCCTCTGATTCATCGTCCCCTCCCTTCCTGCTGTATTACCCGCTGTCACTCATCCCTTAGCCATTCAGGGCTGAAGCAGGTCCAGAACAAGCAAGCGTCGGCCCATTCTGTCTTCTCAGTGCTGCAGAAAATAACCGGTCGCCTCCTTTGTTCAAACATGGGCTTTGGCTCCAATGTAAATTTTGATTCCTCAGACCACCTGCTAATGCAGGCTGAGTGGATATCTCGTGGATATTTGTGAGACATCGTGGTCTGGAAACAAAAAGATAACAAATAGCTGTGACATGAGTTATGACCACCATCTTTCTGCTGTTTTTGTTTCACCATTTACAATGGTATCTACTGCCATTGGTTCTCTTCACCAAAACTATGGACAATTACTTTCAAAAACAAACCTATACAAATCATCACCTTAGTTATGAAGCACCTCAGCACATGGTGGGAAGAAAGTACACAGTGAAAGCACCATTGTTTAAATACACACTGAAGTTTCTTTAGTGTCCATATTTCAAAAATGTGTCAAACACAAGTAACATAAAATGATGGATGGAGCTTTTGCTCTGACAAAGAAAACATGTGCAACAGCTACTCTGCCAAACATTGATAGAAATACAGACCATTCACTATCTACCACCTTCAAGGATCAGAACTGGGCCCTCCATTTGTCTTGTCTACGTCCGATGTTGGTCATATTCTACCTGGGTCACACTGACAGGGTCCATTTTACTGATCTCCGAGACAGCTCCTCAGAGTAGTATCTGTTTTCTAAGACGATGAACTAGCTCAGTGGTTCACATATTGACAGTGTTAACAACAAGCTCTACAACAAGCTTCTCTGCCATTTTCTTGGCTACTATGGTGACCAACTGACATACCCAAAAACTCGCCAGCTCCATCTCGGTTGTGCCTAATTCCCAGTTCAATCAAAACATGGGCAAAGCAGGAACCTTCAACCTCAGGTGACACGCACCTGTTACTAAAGGAAACAGATAGATGTGCACCTCCCATGCTTGTCTTACCTCTTGCTCTATGGACACTGTCAATATTCTGGATCCAGCTTCCCAGATGTGACCTTGAAACCTTACACACCTTACCTATTCTTATCTTGAGCCTCATCTCAGCACGTTGGCTTTGTTTTATTAGGACTAAAATAGGAAGAGGTCAGATTATCTTGCCAATACCAGTTAAATAAACACAGCTTGATTCATGCTACACATGGTGCCCACTCACAGGCAAAAAGTAGGTTTATGTATTTGTTTTTGAACCACTCCTAAAACATTCCTCGCTGACTCAATGAGCCACAAAGTAACCGCATCAGTTTTTCTGTCTTGACTACATGACACACTGACCCTCTGCTCCAAAAGTGATTATGTCCTCCAACGCAATGACCACAGAGAGGCTTCCTCTCCAACCTGTTGTGGAAAAAACATTAATCCAGTTCATATTGGTTCGCTGTCAAGAATTGTTGACTAAAGGAACTCCAGAAGCCAAAAATTCAGGAATTGTTTGTGATTTAACACCATGGTTTTTTTTGTTTGTTTTTGTTTCTCCACAGCTTCCATGAATGTCACTAATCATGTCTGTGGTCTGTCTGGGCTGCTAAAGGTCACCAGTTGTGGTAAGAGATTGAGCAATGGAGGCAAAATGAAAAAAGAAAGGGACAGACAAAATCGGGATCAAATCAAGGAGAAAGGGAACAGAGGAAGGAAGCATAGGTTGATAGGAAAGGTTGCCAAGGACAGATGGGAGAAAGCAAGCAAAACAATTCAGACAAAATCATGGAAAGGAAGGAAAGATGGGGAAAAAAAGAAGAGGGAGTGCTCTGGGTAACTGAGGACTGGACTCCACAGCCGCAGACACATAAATTCATCCAAAACCTACCGGCATCTAAAGTGCTGTTATATAATTTATAACAACTGCTTCTATCATTATTAATAACATAAAACCACAATTTTAAATCTGTTTTCGTGCCATTCTACCAACCTGACAATTGGTTATACTCCACACAGACTAATAAAAACCCAGCAAACTAGCTTACACATATTAAACGAGCACATGCACTCATGTACCACGATGGCCTCGGAATATGATTATGCACGTTTTTACAACCTGACAAATGAATAATATTCCACACAGGCTAATAAAACGCATGGCACTTTGAGAAAAGGGGCAATCAATAGCAAATAATAAATGTCAACAAGAGTAATGAACATCAGCACACAGTGTACAGAGTCAAGGATTTTCCATTTTGTTCTTATAAGGAGGAAAACCTCACATCTGCAAAAGTTATTTTGCTGCTCATACAGCCTGTTATAACCTTTTATAATCTCCACCGCTAATGCAAATGAGACTGATCCTCATTCAGCCCTTCGTATCTTGGAACAGATTCAGGAATCCTTCCGGTCTTTAGCCACCTCCGTTGACCAAAAGCAGGATGAATGACACTATTACACTGTAAAATGACTGTGTGGAAGGGCAGCCAAAAGTCAGATGTCTTTGTTTACTTTGTGTTTATACAGTGACGAGCCACCGTGCCTTGCAGCCAGCCCATAGCAGACCTGTAATCTGCAGCATGTCTCACACACACACACATGCAGAAAAACACGTAGTCGGTGCAACAGGGAATGACTACACACACGTAAACATATTAGTGGCAACGAAAGGTCACCAGTGTCACACACATGCACTGAAAAGCGTGTGGTTGAACCTCCGATTCACCCCATTCGCATCCCATAATAGACATGACACAGTAACATTCATGCTGTCATGGAAACAAGGCAAACCTGAGGTCGGTACCAGGATGTTTAGCTGTGGTTCAGATGACCGCAGGATTGCACACCAGTGAATATGTGTGTGGGTGTGTGTGTGTTCACAAGCTGAAAATGAAATCAGGCATAGTGGATCAGTGACTAAGCTGAAGTTTACATGTTCCTGTTTGTGTTTGACAGAGTCATGACTTGTTCCTTTTACCGGTAGAATACACAGCAGGACAAAAGAATAATAAACACAACACTAGAAAACCCGTCTGTCCAAAAGGTTTTCAGAGTCCTTCTGGAAACCTGTGTTAAGTCAAACATGCAGAACAGAGAAGGAAACAGCGCCGGACACCTTCGAAGTTCGCCAAAGGTTCTTAATTGGTCACTACCCACATTCAACAGATCCGTTTGGAAACATTATACTCTGCATCAACATGACTCATACATTTATTGTGGAAAAGTGTTGACAGTGAATCCAACCTAAAATATGTTATGTAGCTGCCCTCTGAGTAACTAGCATGCTGGGAAAATCCAAGTTGAGCAGATTCAAATGACCAAAGGCAAGAACTGTGTCTTCCATACCAGTCAATAGAAGCCATGTAAATGAAAGGCCCTATCCTCTACAATAAGTAGGATTAGAAATGAAGGTAGGATGGCAGATGGATGAGCCAACAACATCTGACTTCATTGACTATCTTAGTCCATACCAAGTCACTTAATTCTTAGATGTTTTGGTCTGTACCAAGTATTTCGGTTCGGAAGGTCTTTTAATTGAACCAGCTTGAACCAGTCATTACTTTCCTTTATAATCTAGCACTGGTTTCAAAAAAAGTTTCATCTTTGTACTGTTATGACTGTTGAGTTTTATCATAAGAAGTATCTTGTCAGCGGAAAATGTTACAGTTAATTCCACTACTATGGAGGATGGAACTTGACGGGAGGAATCAGAAAGGACAGATGGGGGAAAAAAATAAGTAAAATATTGTAGATAAAAATCAAGGAAAGGAAGGATTGGGGAAACCAAAAGGAATTAAAAAAATAAAAAGCCGAGACAGAAGGAGTGCTCTGGATGAATGAGGGTGAGTACCGGACTCCACATGTGAATTAAATTTTCACTTCTGCTTTACAGTTACAGTCTGAGTTTTGACAGGAAGCTTGTGCAGCAGCTCAGTCAGGAAAATCTAAACTCCAAGAGAGGGAACGGCAAAAAAAAAAGTCCTTTGACCTCTGCTTGGCCTGTAGGTGATCTGAAGTCATGACAGATGAAGAGATACTAACAGAGGCCGAGGTCGCGGAGAGGCCATGTGAGCATGCAGTGTTTAGAGTATTTGTGTCTGTGTAAGTGTACAGATCTGTATGTTTGTGTGTAGCACTGAAATGTTTAAAGAGGAGGGAGACTGTTCCTTTCCAGTGACATCAGTGCAGAGGAAGAAGCAGCTATAATAGTCCCATGGTGTCTTCAATCTCTGTGTGTGTGCAGGAATCCTAACAGGTCAGCCAAAGGCTAGAGGAGCACTTGTCCTTGTATCGTCTCTTCTATCACTCTCTTGTGCCTTTTTATTTTTGTCCTCGCAGGTATTCCTTTCTGTCTCCAGAAGAAGAAAGATAAACAGAGTGCGGACAGGAAACAGATTAAAGTAGAGAATGAGACAACAGCGAGACGTATTGGAAATGAGAGCAGGAGAGAAGTATACAAGACGATACAGACGGCGCAGTCGTGCCAAATAAGTGATTGGTCGAGCCCAATAATGAGTGCCTATAGGTTCCAGTAATTGATTGGTTGTCTGATACTGTTCCAGTTGCTGATTGGTTGTGATGATGTTGCAGTCCAACAGCAGTGTCATCCAGCAGGCAGAAAGAAGACTCCAGGAAGTGACCAGGGTGCTGCCACATTCCAGGTCAAAGCACCAAGTACTGTCACTGCTGATGGTTACCGTATTTTCCGGACTATAAGTCGCACTTTTTTTTCATCCTTTGGCTGGGTATGAGACTCAGATGCGACTTATCTATGAAAAAAATTGTTAGCCTTGTGTCCTGACGTCCCATTACAAATATAATGGTAGCTGTTCTGTCCCTCTGCTGATGGTTCTCTTCCACCTCCAGTTTGTCCACACTTCGCATTCTGAGCATAGGTGATGCGCACGTTCATGGAACGTGTGCTTACAGCTGAGCCTCAGACCTCACCTGGCAACAAGGAATTCTATTTTCTGATTGGTCGATAGGTCGCTAATTCTAGGCAGCTATATGAGCCCACAGAGTCTGCATTTTATTTACAGGATGTTTAGGAATATCTGTGCAGTGAAGCTAATCATTTCTCACTGTCTCACTCTCAATGCCCTGCAGCCAGATCACTAAGTTATGAGGACAACGAGTCAAGAGGCAACGTTACGCTAAAAACGTAGTGATTACGCTGGCTTGCTGGTGCGGCGAATAGTCCTGTGCGACTTATCTATGGTTTTTTTCTTCTTCATTACGCATTTTTTGTCTGGTGCGACTTATACTCCGGTGCGACCTATAGTCCAGAAAATATGGTACATTTATTTCTATATAAAGAAATAGTGGCTTCTCACTGAGGATGAGGGCCTTCACAGATTGTAGGTAAAGCAACTAAACTAGTGAGAACTGATTGAGACTTTAGAGGATGAGGATTTATGTGAACAACAGGAAACATAAACCAGCTGCAAAGGGACTTTCACAGGTAGTAGTTAGCATGTGGGCTTGGCCACCACATGCTTCTTGTTATCATCACACCTAAAACATACCCATAACTGCTAGTTCTTCCTCACAAGATGCTTATTGGTCCAAACCAGCTGTGGTACAGCCTACAACTGTGTGAATACATAAGAATCCAGAGGCCTTGCAAAGGTAAGACCAAAATCAGTCAGAAAGCATCTATCATACTAGTCAAATAATATTCCTAACAAACTCCAGACATGCTAGTGATACAGAATTAAGTCATCAATGTATTTTAGAGCCAGGCCAGTGAGAAATTGTGACAGAAATGTGCTGAGAGGTGCTGGGAAAAAGGAACAGGTTCCTTCCCAACATCTTAAAGCGCAACGACCTCGATGGCAGCGCTTCCTGCCTTTTAGTGTTACTTAAAAGTTAATAGAAGAAACTTTCTGGCAGAGCTGAATGTGACTCCAGCCAGTTTCCATTGAAAATGTAGATTTTTTTTTTTTCCAATATGTTCCCAAGTATCATATTTGAAAGATCTGAGTGACCTCAATATTGTATTGCAATGTCTTCAGGGGTGAAATTTCTGTGCAGGCGTTTCCACAGAACAAAATTTAGCCTGTCTGGTTTCATGTGGACATTTTACAATGTCTGATTATAGCATTAAAGTAAAGGACTTTACCTTGGAAAGCAGTCCATTTTTTAAGGACGTGGCATTTAAGTACTGATGAAAGAGTTTTTATTTGCAGGCAAGTGTATCACCATCTTAGACTAGGTGCACACTGAGGCTGCAAAAACAAAAACATGGATATATCTGTAGATGATGCATTGATGACAAGACTTTGCTACCACCAGAGGGTTGTTTGGATGAAATTATACCTTCCTTATTCCTGTACTTTAATATCTAAATATGAATTATTACAGGCTTTGGTCTTAAAGAGAAAAAAAGCAATTAATCCCTGCAAATTGCTCAGTTATTAGTTCATTAAATCCCGTTTAATCACTGGCAGACTATTCAGAGAAATGCTGTAATGTCAGGACGCAGACCATGTAGCATATTCTATCAGTCCTTTAAAGCTCTGGCCAAACTGGCAAACATGTTCATCTTGGCAAACAGAAGCGAAGAGAATCCCAGAAATGTTGTTTTGAGGGGAGCAGCTTTGGATAAATGGTAAGTAGCTAAGCCCTGGTTAGGACTGGTTTGGCCCTGCGGTGAAAACCATGCGGCTGGGGAACATCCAGAAGACACAGTGGGACTCTGGCGTAAGTTGAGATGAAACTATTGGCAAGACAGAAGACGGCTATAAAACACAGATATGAAGATGTCTCCATGTCTGTGATGATTAGTCCATGTGAGACAAGAGGCCAAGCAAAGTTAAGACCGACAAATACTGTAACTTAAACGCATCATAGTCATCATTCACATGTTTCGAATGATTTGTCACCTTCTGTTTTTACTGCGGGTTATTATTTTTGTTATTGACAAATATAAATTTACCATACCAATGTTTTGGTACCTTTGAAAGTTTATACCATTGGCTTAAGTTGAGAGGAAACTATTGGCAGGATAACAGACAGCAATAAAAAACTTTGCTCTAATGATTTGTCCATCTGCCTAAAAAGGACATTCAAGGGTCAGTGCGTGCTTTGTGCTCTCTTCTTAATGCCAGTGCTCAAAAAGACCCCAATCCGTGGGGCCAACAGTTCAGCTATTACTGGAGTCCATTAGTAACGGATTGTATCAGAGTTACCACAGTAATTATGAGCAGTAAATATCTCACCTTTCTAGCTCTGGACTGAGTCTTATGTACTGCAGGTCTCTCTAAGAAAAGTGCTACAGAATTTCAAGGTAAAAGAAAAGTGCTGGAATTCAGTTCAGGCTTCATGTTTTTATTTTTTATTGCCACTGAACTTCTATTCGGTGTTGTTCGGAAAAGGAAACCCATTATAGAATGACCTACTGAGCATTTAGCAAGCATGGAAGCGTGCCACGGTTCCTCATATGACCAACTGAAGTAAGTCCTTACAGATCTCCATGTCAAAATGTCCAACTTTACAGCAGAAACAAACAAACATTAGGAAAAAACTCACTCGTTCAAGGGTTTGTCAGTCTTAACCAAGGTTCCCACTACAACAACACTGTATAAAAATATTTGTGGCCCTCCTGTGGTTGTATATGTATAGGGCATATTCAATTGTTTGAGGCAGGACCCATCAAAAAGGTAGTCTAAATAACCATACTAGATCTTTGCCTAAAGCTAGCCAACTCAGCTTAATACCTAACCAAACTGCAACTGAGGGTAAAGTGGCTTCTTCATCAGGTCAAGAAAAGGAAGGGCCACAAACCATTGACAAAGCTTCTGTGACACCGGTTTCTGAAGTTGGGGACTGACTTGCTTTTGAAGCCAGCCCCTAGCTGCTGTGGCAGAGAGTCCTGGATGAAAGTCTAGATAAATAGATAGATTTTACTCCTCCCTTCCACCTCCTTTTGTGGACTTTGAAGGACTTTCTTTCCCTATTTAATGCTGTTTTTGGAGCAACTGAAAAGCAATGGATTGGCTTTTCGTGTGTGGAAAATATGGAACAAGTTGCTCATTTAATGTTATATTCATCAAATATTACCAGATAAAATTAGTTAAAAATCTGTTTTAAAGAAGGACCACATTGACCATGTACATGTCATAAATGGCTGAAACTCCGAACCCAATTTCTCTCTGACCCAGACAAACAATGCAGTAAAGCTGCTGCTCTCAGGCCAAGTCTGTACACACTGTTCTGTGATCACATAAAATCCAATCTGCAGAATCAAATCTCAAAAACAGCAGCAGGAGAACTGCCAAGTGTAACCATAACTCCTAATTATACCTTTAGTTTGGAGGTCAGCAGCTGACCATTTGTCAAGATACACTAGATACACTATACATTAGTCCAAGGTCAGCTCAAGTAAGGCTGCAACAAGCTGAAATAACAGCCAGATACAGGCAGACAGAGGTTACAAGCAGAGCAAATGACAACGGGGATGAATACACACTTAAAATAATTCCCATATGACTTAAGCAAAAGCTTAACACATGCTAGGATTCATTAGGGTTGAAATAACAGCCAAGACAAGGAACAAACAGTGTAAAGTTGGACAATGTTTAGATGGAGCTGGTGTTGGAAGGCTGAGAGACAGCAATTAGATATAAAATGAAGATGTTTCTCTGTTCCGCAGAGACTTGGGTTCTCCAGCTGACTCACAAGGCAGCCAAAGGTTACCAGATGCTAGCCAATGATGCTAGCAGTGTTAAAGGGACTTGACTGCTGGCTGTTGCTCGTGTAGTGGGAATAACCTCGCAGTGTTTTCCTGCAGAGATGTTTGGACTCAGCAAGCAAAGTCCAATCTACTAATCCAGATTCACAAGAGGCAGATTTCATCCAGTCCTAACAAATGCCTCCACAGCCCTGGATAAAGACATCGTGTTTCATTTTTCTTTCAGGCTTCTCGCAGAAAGATTTAGAAACCTCAGGATTTTTGTTTTATGGGCCTCTAGGACGCCCAATTCATCTTTGGTCCCTCTTTGGTGTCTTTGGTAGAGTGTAGTGGAGTGGACAATAAAATGGAACTGTTAGTACTACAAAGGCTCATAATTTACTGACCTCATTAAGCAGATTCATACCTGACTCCTTGGAAAAAAGTCTTGATTTCAGGAATTTCTATTGCAGTGAAGTACAGACAAGCCAAACAAAAATGTGAAAGACAGGAGTATCAGGTGTACGGTAGCTATAATCATGTCTTTTGGTATTTCTGGTGTAGGTTTCAGGCTACAAGTCAGACATGCAGCGGAACAGATGTCTCTCCCGTCGGTTGTCTACTGAAAGGGATTTTTTACCTGACTGTGGAAGGCAGCCAGAGGTTAGCTGAGGATGCAATAAAACACCGTAGACACCTGTTTTATACAACTAGTCCAGATCTGCGCTTCATTTCACTGTAAGGCCTGTGACGGATGCTATACAATGATGTCTAGTCTCATTTCGGGGTCATATGTGTCAAAGGAAGAATGTGTGGCCTTTGGAAGGATGAAGGTGCAGCCTTAAAAGGATGCAGATGCTAAAGGTGTAGCCTTTGTAAGGGTGGACCTTGCGTGGAGGATGCAGTTAACACATGCGACATGTGACACATGTTTTTAAGGAAGGTGTGCAGAGAAGGCGAGGCCTTCGTAGGCATCAATGTGGCCTTGAAAGGATGCAATTTTCAAAAGATGTGGCCACACATACTACAACTGAAGTAGAAATGTGTTTATAAGTCATGGTAAATGAGGTTTACAGTACGCACTAACATAGCAAGTCAAATACAATCAGCTACAGTAAGTGCACAGCCTCTGTGATTCATCCCTAACACACACTCCTCAAGGTTAGTTTTCCGTTACCCTGTCTTCCTTTTTCACATCCTTCTCTTCCTTTGTCTTCCTTTCCAACTCACATTACACACTTTTCAATGTCTGATACTCTTCAAAACACCTGCATTAATACACATCACAGCCGCACAGACACACAACTCTCTCGATTTAGTTGGAGAAGAGGTAAACCAGTGACTTTTGGCCAACGTCTGCATCACAGAGTTCAAGGAAAATGCACCGGCCAATCCCATGACAGAGTAAGTACACACACACCCATGGAAAAACGTAGACAAACAACATGATTATAATGATGATGAGGTCTTTGTTCGTGAACTCTACAGGACCTGTGACTGGCTACTGCACCATGCAAACACACACACACTTGATACAAAAAGACAAAAAAGATTCACACTGGGTCCTGCATGCACACACTCGCACACGTGGCCCACCGTCTCTGTTTCACTGAGGTGACTTTTGGCCAACATCTGTATCACCAAGCTCAAGGAAAACACACACACACAGGGTTTATGTTCGGTGTGGGCCAAGGATGCTGCATGCTTTTGGTCAGCTCAGCTATTCAGCTCGCTATTCATAGACGACCACAAATTTATCACTCAGCACTCAGTGTGTGTCTGCATACGTGTGCATCAGCAAGAAAAAGAAGGCTTTATTTTACTCAACAGGGATATGTGTGTGTGTGTGTGTGTGTGTGTTTGCTCAGTAGTCTGTAATCATGATGTCAACTTAACCATCTGAACTTTAACAAATGTCCCTACTGAGCAGGGATGTGCATTCCTATGGGACCTTGAATGCATCACAGTGACCATAGGTTTCACAGTGAAAGTGGCAGCCGTGCATGAACACACACATACACACACTTGTGCCTGTGGTTTTGGGATATCCTCTGGCTGTCGTTCAACTGGTGAACTTCAACTGACCTGCAGCGTTGGCAAGACAACGCAAATGTTTTACTTAAGTACTTTTTTACTCAAGTAAAAACAGCTGTCTTAAAACATCGCAAATGGCCAGCGATTTAGTTATTTATATATATATTTATTGACAGTCATCATTAGCAACGTGATATCTGAAATTCAGCCACTTCTCAGGATTTTAAACGAAGCGTTCTCTCTGAGAATGCTGACTGGCTATTCTTGAAATTACACAATAAGCTTCAATAATCTTCTGGATGTGCTTCAGGGTGCACTTTGGCTTATGAAAGTTATTCCGTTTATGTGAGCCTTCCACTCGAATGAATAAATGACGATTCTCAAACCCGGAGCCTGGACAAGCGAAGCTATCAGGTGACAGCGGGGATTCATTCCGGGTTGTCAGCATCTGTACGCTTTGACAGAGCAACCCTTAGGAATGCAGTATTTCATGGCACGTCGCTGCTGAAATAAAATGGCAAACAGATGAGATGAATAAAGAAGACGAACAGGAGTCATGCTGGGGACGCACAAAAGGATTATGGGGCTGATTTACACCAGATTTGCCCTGGCGATCATAAGGGAACCCTGATTAGACGTTTGGTTACTGCATGATTTTTTTTTTTTTTTTTGGTGCTAATGTCTGGTTCTTACCAAACTCTCTAGCCCTGTGTAGACCTGGTAAGCTACTATGTCCAAACCAAGAATTAAAGGGTGATGCAAGTCTAAGAGGTGGTTACAACACCCCTCAGCTAACAGTGCTGGGTTGTTCCAAGGCAGTTCTGTTAAGGTTGTAATACAAAAAGACAACCAAGCCTCTGGGGGTCTAGCTTTTTTTGTGGTAGGTCCTTTGTTGGTTTTGTTTTTGGCTGAGAAACATCCCAATGATGTCGGTTCCATTTTTTGAAAATTTAAATCACTAAAGAGTGATGTGAGATTATCATTATGATTATTACTTGGTTGCTTATTTTCTAACACCCATTGATATGGTTCTCCAGTTGTCTATAGACTGCATCCATAACAACAATTTATTACGGACTGAAAACAGAACCATCAGAATCAGGTTGCAGAATACATTCTCCCCTGCCAATAAAGGGCCAGAAAAAAAACATTTGACACAAATTAAAGTGGAAGATCACATGGTCTCCCATCACCTTCTGTAGTTAAGAGGTGTAACATGCAACCGAAGGAGAGTTCTGCATGTGTGTGGTCGTTAATGTATAATGATTGGGGGCGACAGAGTTCCTCTTACAGGAACAGAAGCCCACAGACACACACACACACACACACACCAAGAATGAAGAATAGTATATATAGTTACACATTACCGGAACAGTGAAGGAGGATGTGTGTGGATGGATGGGTGGAGAATGGAGAGAAAATAAAGAAAGACATATATCATATTCTGAGGCAGCATGAAGCTCATGTGAACCTAAAGTCAAACAAGGTAATAATTTACTTCTTACAGCGAGGCTCCTCTTCATAAACATCTTAAAACCAAAACCCATTAACTCACATCTAAAGCTCCAAATACACTGCTGCAGCCTTTGCTTGTCTCTGCACCAGAGCGCAGGACCTGATTCATGTGTTTAACCCAGAGCCCTTAGAAAAGAGGTAGATTAAGCTGAAAGCCTGGTACAAATTAAGGATTACCCACAGGCACTTCCTGTTAAATAAACCAGACCCAAAAGACCTCCTCTTAGGACGCACCTCAACACCAGTTAACACCAAATCAGCAGTATCTTAGTATCAGAACTGTGAAGGCAACAAATCAGGTTAGAAGTTAAACTCCATGGACATCCATCTGTATTTTTTTTTTTCTGACCCAAGGAACATTGGAGACAGAAATAGAACGGGAACCCTGCAGGTACCTTGATGAATTCCTTCAAGTTCATCAAGGGTCCTCAAATCTTTACAAGATTACAGCATACCCAATTGGTTTGCTGTCACAAATATGAAGAAAATTTTGAAAAAAGTTTGCAACAACAACGACACAACCTGAAAATGGGTTTCTATAGAAACAAAAATGCTTATTTTCCACTTTCTACTTCTGTGATGGATCCATTCAGCCTTCTGAGCTGCAGAACAGTACATCAACATTTCTGTCCCTCTCAAACTCATTCTCAAACTTAGAGAATGGATGACCTGCAAAGGGGAAAGTTGGGTAAAAACTGGTGCTTCAGTATCTTCCTACCACTTCCGTTTCTTTTATCTGCATGTGTTTCTCATCTTTATTGTCCTCTCAGCCTTGCTGTGTAATTCCTTCAGTCTTTCCCTTTGTGAGCATGTGCATGCTGTAATACAGTGTAAGTGATACAGATAGAGCGACCACAGCCTATGATAACAGGATTACTAGACAGCCGTGTTTCATTTGAGCTCGGGGCAAACACAAGCTGAGAGCGTGTGTCAGCGTGTGTGTCCTCCGTCTTTTTAGGTGGCCTCAGTTCCAGTAAATGCAGGCTCTGAGTTGATTTAGCACCACGATTTACCTTCCTACACGCACACACAGATTAAAACGAAAGAAAAAAAACCTGTGTTTGGATAACATTTTGACACCTTAGGCTAGCTGACTTATTTTTAGAAGGGATCAGGTCCAAGGAACATTTTCTTTGTTATAGGTCTCCGTTCGCTCCCTGCAATCTGCAAACACTGTCCAAAAAGAAGATGAGGAGAGAAACTTATCCACCCATTTCTGCCAAATACTCAAAGTCATGCAAACATAGCTGGTCCTCAGATACACACACACACACACACACACACACACACTTTTCCTCTGTTCTGTGGTTGGGATTCTCAAATTAGCTGGTCAGCAGTCGGTTGTATCCAGGGGGGTTGTCAGTAGGATTCCCGTAACTGAAGCAATTTGGGTCTGTTTTTTCTTTTTTTTTCTGTGAACACTATCTACATTCCTCAAATAACCATGACTCCTGACATTCTTTCCACTATTTCCTTCGGTTTCTACATCTCTGCAATTTCTATTTCTGTTTATATTTAGCTTTTTCCCCACAACAATTTTGTCCAATTCCATCCAAGTATCTGTGATGTCTTGATTTCTTATTTACAATAATGCTGCCACAGATTGCAGTTTCAGTCATTCAACTATTTCTTGGATGGATGCTCTCTGCAAAAAAAAAAAGCATCCTCGGTTGAGTTGACGTCCATAAAGACCAACGAATTCTATAAATACATTAAGCTTTTTTAGCCCAGTAGGAGGGCAGTATTCCCAAAGTTTGTACAGACCGATGTATTTCAAGTCAAATGTCTCAACAACGGCTGGGTCTCCTGTGGTGTAACTTGGCACAGACAATCATCCCACTCTGGAAAGGATCCCTCTTATGATCCTCTGAAGTTTCAGGTCATAACATCTGCAAACCTTTACTTAATATGAATCAGCAGTTTTTTCAGAGATAAAAGAAGCAATCATCAGGAAAAGAGTCAAAGTTGCCACATAAAAAAGTACCTAGCACTCTCTCACACTATAGACGTTCAGTGTAGTATCGTTGTATCTATACAATGCTTTACTTCTGCTTTAGTGATGTTAATGTGGCTCCTGCTGATGTTTGCTCCTTGAGGTGTTTAAGGAACTCAAAGAAGAGACTATACCCCGTTCACACTGGGGAAATCAATCCGACTAGAGTGGGATTCGGGCCGTATCTAGACATATCCTAATAATTTTTATTTCTGAGTGTGAACACCGCAAATCCGGCTATATCCAGCTTGATTTCAATCCACCTCTCGGAGGGGGATCTAGCCAGATTGGCTCAAATGTGGCTCAGGTCTGAACACAAATGCAGCTAGCGAATCCAGCTAGCGGCGTGATACTTCCGGTTCACGGGGACAGTGTCCGGGTCGTGTACAGAAGCCATATGTAAACAACCATTGAACTACGACAGCTTTGCCCCGAGTTTATTTTCCACAGGGCTACAAAGGAATAAACTGGTTTTGAAACCAAAAACAAACAAACGAGCGACACGGGACAAAAAAACGCACGACGTATGCGCACAACCGGTCCTACCGCGGCCTGAATGGACTCTGTATATTACGAGGCGCCACCTAGCGGTTTGGAGGACCGCAAACAAGCCGGATTAAGCCGGATTGGGTGCGGACACACATGTGTGATAGCCAGATTTGAAAATAGGTCTGAACCTATCCAGCTTAAAGACTATCCAGATACAATCCTACTCTAGCTGGATTAACTTTCTCCAGTGTGAACGGGGCCTAACAAACAGCTGGATGCAACTAACCACTCAATACACAGCATCCGTGAAACATTTGGATCAGGTCACCAGCAATCTCTGCTGTGTGACATCTGAAGTCTTTCTCCCACTCTTGTATCTCATGTTGATCTGAAGCTCGCTCCTTCTGCTTTCAGTCACACAGAGATTTGGGTATTTACTAAGCAGTTTTCCAGATCCTGCATTAGCATGTGTTTTAGTGGTCCAAACCTCTCAGAAGGTGATGACAAGACCTCAAAACTTAGAGCTTTTCTTACAGGCCAGAAATTCTCTCTTTTTACTTTTATTACTTCTTTTCTCCCCCGCAGTCTCCCTCTTGCCGTCTGCCCGGCCTGATTTAATATTCAAATATTAAAGAGTTTATTAGCATAATAATTTTAAAAAAATATCAGCAAAAATTCCCAAGGGTTAGAGAAAACCACACAACTATCATGGTGTGTCATCATGACACAAGGCTCTCTTCCTCTTTGTTTTTATAATTGCCTCCTTTTCATTTCGCAACTTCTTCCTCTGCCTCCTTTTTTTAATCATCTCCTCCATCTTGCCTCCTCCTTTTCAACTACTTCATCCTCCTCTTCTTCTTGTCACTCTTCTTCCTCTTGGTATAAGCTCTAATGATTAAAAGTTTCTGTTTTACCTTGCTGCCATCTTTAGCTCAACTCTAGCTTCAACTCAATGAGAACTTGGTCTTTCAACTTCAGGACGGATCCTGACTCAGAATGAAACCAAACACTACCTCAGAACCTTCACACTGCAAAGGGAGTCTACCCTACAAGCAAAGTACTACACACACACACACACACACAGCTTTCCCAATAGTCCATGAGCTGTTGGAGACATAAAGAGATAATGAGCCATCAAATCAAGTATATGATCCACTTTTCCAGAACCTTCTGTCTGACCACAGAAAACAGAGCGTGGAGATTTGCGCACACACACACTGCAAGCCCATATTGTGCCGTCTCATCTTTCTCTCTCTATGTTTCGGAAAAAGAACCATGCTGATGTTTAGTGAGGCAGAAAGAGGAGTCAGGTCGACAGCGAGAAGAGAGAGGAAGGTGGCTAAAGCGAAGGAAGGAGGGAAACCAAAGAGCAACTTTATATATTACAGAAATATCTGAGAAGTCTGTCAATCTGTAATTGAGCAATAAATAATGCTTTTTAGGTGTTCCTGGCTGCTACAGCTACAAAATGGATGAGTACAAAACAAATTCAATTCAGTTCCTCCGTGTTAAACTTCAATATCACTTTGGCCTCTGCACTGTGATTAGCAGTCCCATGCCTGCTAAAGGCTTCTAGACGCTGCCTCTGTGAACAGGTCACAGCATATTTTATGTTTTACAGTAGCATTATGTTTTATCAGTGTGTCACATTTCATCTGAGTTGTGTCTGTAGCCTCATTAAATGTTGTGGATTTCGACAATAGAACTATCTAATTGTTATCTTTGCGGTACCGAAGCCAAATTCACTGAGATGGAGGTAAAAGGTTCGGCACGCAGTGCTAAAACAAAATAAATGTAATGGAATTAAACAGCTCTGAATCCAGAATCAGTAGGCTGACTGCAGTCCAATTAACTCACACAAACACACACACACACTCAAATGGTCTGTTCAATGTCAGCTGCACACAAAAATCTTTTTACACTTCACCATTTTGCATTTTTGTGTGTGTGGCATCTGAAGACAGTTTAGCAAACCCAGCCAAACTGTTGGGAGAACGACAAGGCCAAGTTGTGGGTCATTGTGGGGACACACACATTGAGAGGCTGAACATGAAACAGACACACACACAGGCCAACATGCAGGAGTCGGTATCTTTGACTTTAGGGCACATTCAGAACATTCTGTCATAACCAGAGAAAGAGAGAGAGGACGTATAAAACTGGTGGGAAAGCTGTTCTGTATTCGTTCACTTTGGACACTTTTGACAAAACCTGAATTTGTTCTGGTAAAATATGCATGTTGATGCTGCTACAAAGTAAAGAAAGAGAGCTGGACAAAATGAGTTAAAGAGAAGGGGACGAGGACATAAAAGGAAAACAGCAGACACAAGCCAACAAGGAACTTTTTGTGAGGAAAATATGAGTATAACCTAGGGCCTAGCTCCGAAAGCGAGTCAATCCTCATAGACTCCCGTGTTAAAATGGTCAAAATGACAGCAGAAAAACATGTTCCTGTCAACTATACATGAGGGTATAAAACTAATCTGTTTTCATTAATTTGGAGGGGCAGCACGAGCTGCCCCTCAAATTTGGACAAAGAGGGGCAGCACGAGCGGGGTTTAGGGGAGCGGGCGATCGTGGAAGCAGGAAACCTGCTCTGTGATACATCAACCATCTGTTGCTCAAGCGGCAACGCCCATAATTATGCGTAATTTTACATTTTAAATCCGAATATAATTAAAACGAGTGAGTTATAAAAAACTTAACCCCTCGTGCAGTAGACACTAGAAGGGAACCTATTATTTGAGTCCAGAGTGTTTTTTTGTACCAGGCTGTAAACATGTTCATTTCTGCTGTGAAGTCGGCCATTTTAACATGGGAGTCTATGGGAAATTACTCGCTTTTGGAGCCAGCCCCCAGAAGTTGCGGCGTGAATTACAAGTTTTGACACTTTCGCATGGGCTTCAAGTCTGAGCCCTGAAGGCTGCCGCTTGGGTACATGTTGGGATTGATTCAGATTGATTCCTCTTTTCTACTCTACAGTGAACACAGTCTTATATTCTTGCCTATAACCTTTACCTTTTTCACCTATAACCCTGCATGAATGTGGTCATGCTTTACTTCCCTAATATTTAACCAATACCACTATCTTTATTTAATCAGCTCTCCTGGTCAAATTTAATCTGAATCAAATGCAGTGAGTACGAGTACATAATAATAAAACCACTGTTAAAGCTGCACATGTGTTGTTTAAAGACATTTTCTTATCGTCTCCGGGTGTCAGAAGCGATTCGCTCTTGCTATTGAAATGAGTGTAAACACAAACAAATGCTGAATGACGTTCTTTTTTCACCATCTGTTATCAGTTGTAGAGAAATATCATCGAGACAAGAAAATTAATTAAACATTCGAATGTGATTATGAAGGAACTGCATATCTTATTGTTTTATTGGCTTTTACTTCCTGTTTTGTTCCCGTTTTTATTGATCTCCTATTCTTTTTCCTTCCTCTGTCATCCTGTTAATCAATAACAAACACAATATTCATCTGGAAGCAGTGAAAACGCACACACACACTCGGAAATACACAACTCATTATTTGTGTTTATCCGCTATCTTTCCTAACAGCAACTCTGCGATCAATAAAAATCGTCTGAAAATATGAAAGCACACAAAAAGCAAAGCTGTTTTTCCAGAGACGCTGAGCTTTGCTATTTGGTGTGTGTTTTAATATGCCTGTTACACTGCAGTGCACGGGGTCACACTCACTATAAACACACCATTCAGCTGAATGCTAGTGGGCACAGGCTTCTAACAAACAGCATGTGGATTGTTTTGTGTGTGTGTGTGTGTGTGTGTGTGCGTCTTTGCGGGTGTTATGTTCAGATGGGTTGTTGTTTGTGTGTATGTGTGTGTGGACATGTGGTTTCATGTGTGTGTGTTCTCTGTTTGTTTGTCCGCAGTTTAAATGGGGGGCACTGGGAGGTTTGTGAGAGGCAAGCTGGTTTACTGGTCTCTAAACAGAGTTAATGAAGAGACGAGTCAACCGGAGGGCAGAGGAGAGGAGAGGAGAGGAGAGGAGGAGAGGAGAGGAGAGGAGGGAAGGAGGGGAGAGGAGAGGAGAGGAGAGGAGAGGAGAGGAGAGGAGGAGGAGAGGAGAGGAGAGGAGAGGAGAGGAGAGGAGAGGAGAGGAGGGCAGAGGAGAGGAGAGGAGAGGAGAGGAGAGGAGAGGAGAGGAGGGGAGGGAAGGAGGAGAGGAGAGGAGAGGAGAGGAGAGGAGACGAGGAGGAGAGACCAATGAACAGACAAGATAAGGAGAAAAGAGCTGAGGAACTGACAGAATCAAGGAACAAATAAATAAAAGCAGAAGGTGGAAAGAAGATGAGGAAAAAGGTGGATGGAGAACAAAGTGGTATGAAAGGAGAGAGAAGGAGTTGAAACTCAGGACAGAAGAGAGAAAAGAGAGAGAGAAGACTTGAAAATAATGAGATTGACGGAAAAGATGGGAGAACAAACACAGAAGATGAGAAGAAGCTGCGTCTGCCGGACTCGGTTGTTGTTTTCTGCACTGCACTAACAAAGGGAACGAAGTCACAGTGTGAGGGAGGTCTGGAATCCCATTAACACAAACCAGCAGCCAGTTAGTGGGAACGCTGTCGCTGGTTCATCAGAGGCCTTTACGTCCCCTGATGGCCTGTGAAACAGCCTACAAAAACAAATGAGGCTGCTTTTTGCTCAAGAGTCACGACTGACAGAGAACTTTGGCTCTCATTCAGGCCCTAAAAGGTCAAGAAGGCCTGCTGCTGCTGACCATTGCAACTTTCTTCTGCCTTCTGCAGTGAGTTAGAGAAATCTCGGTCTGTCAGGGTCCTTTTGTGGCATATTACAATGCTGAGGGCTCCTCTTTAGAGTCAGGTCTCAACAAGCCAGGTGTGAGAGAGTCTACAAAGACTGCTGCAAACCCCAAGAGAGGACATGTGAATACACAAGGTTCTCTGGCATTTTCTTGGCTGAGTCTTGATGATGAGTTCTGTCCTGGCTGGAAGATTTAACATGCACTTATCCACAAACTTTTAACCTTTAAAAGTTAATGTCAGCCTCAGGTTGTCGGGTGACCTTGACCCATCTGATTTGTATTATCCTTTCTGACGCCTTGAACAATGGAAGCGCATACAAAAAATAGCTCCAACTTCCAAAAAAGACCTTCTGAGTGATCAGTCCAGCACTGCTCCATAATGCACCATTAAGATAAATTAAAAGGCCTCCTACGCCTGTTCCACTTCCAGCTGGACCACCATGGAGTTGGCCCAATAGTCAATGAAATCGCCCTGCGGTCTCAAGGAGTTCAAAACTGGATGCATCACCCCCTCCACGGCGCTGCAGACCGGACGGAGCCCGACAGGACTCTTTTTCTTCCCCTCCCCTTCTTTACCATAGGTGTTTGATTTGGTCGGTCCAGTCTGGCTGGATCCTCATAGTCAAACAGAAGCCAAGACTCACCAAGTGCAGGAATCTGTCAGCGATCCTGGAGTCAGCAGCCAATGAGAGTTTGGCTCAAGGGGGAAGAAGTAGGGAGTGATGTGGAGGAGAAGTGAATCAGACATCCTCAACTTCACTTGGAGAAGAAAAGGCAAAATCACAAAAAACAAGAACAAAGTAGGGAGTGACGGCAAACACTTCATCAGCTGGATTCATTGTTTTTGACTTGGAGTACAAACATGGCCTGTGTGTGTGTTCCTGTCCCGTGTTGGACCATTACTGTTTCACAATGTTAGATTATTTTATTGCTGTCAGTTTTTGGCTAGGGTCAGAAAATAGACATCAAATCTGCAACAAGCTTATCTTCCATTTTCTTGGTTAAGTCCTCCATATCCCTTTAAGTAGTAGTATTAACTGCAGGGCAACAGGGGCAGCCTGTCATGTCAACAAGAATAGATGAGGCCTACGATGGACACACCTCTGTAGGCCAGGTCCTTTGAAGGATGCAGCCGCTGATAAGTGAACACGTTCAGTCTGATTTTAGGCTTTTAGCTTTCTAGAACTTACTAAAAACGATCATATGAATGTACCTTCATTGGATTAAAGGGCCCAACAGGACTGTTCTCTGTATCTCTTTATCTTCCTCCTGTGTCCCCGTGTGACAGCTTCCCACAGAGATGATGATCAGATCAAATGTGAACCTGAGTTTTCTTTTGTTTCTCGCCAGCGTTTTCTCTCTGCTCCAAATCTCTGTCTTGTGTCTCTATCGCTCGACCTCTCCACCAGTTCTCCAGCCCAAACATCTCTCATCGTTTCCTCTCTAATCTTCTCTCCTCTTGTCTTCGCTCCAGCTCTCCTTTTTTTCCCCCTCTCTCTCTCTTTTTAATTGATACCTGCGCCTATAGACCAGGACTGTCAGTTCGAGGTGTTGAAGACATTCTGAAACCTCATTGGTTCAGACCGGGTGTGGACGCTGATCACTGCTCGAATGTGTGCGTTTGCATGTGTGCACATGTGTGTTTCTTACATAAGTGTGTGTGTGTTCTGCAGCAGGGTGATCAGCTTTGAGCCAGGGGTTTAAGAGAGACAAGGAGGGAGGGAATTATGGGAAATGAAACCAAGTTGAACATGAAAAAGTTTTGCACTCACACAAATAAAAAGCAGACAAAAGTTTCAAGAGTCAAAACGTGCTTGAGAGGTTCACATGGGACGAAAAATCATTTATTTTTGTTCTTTGATATGTAATTATCTGCACTCTCTCTCTCACTGCTTGCTGCCTTTGTGTGTCTCTCAATAATACCGCAGTGTGTTGAGAGATATTAATTGGCAGGAAGCATATATGGCCCACATTTCTGTAAAGAGCCAGTTATTGCTTTAATTATCCGTCAATGGATTCAGCATCTGTCCAACTAAAGACATGGCTTGCTGCACTGGAACACTTAACACACACACATTTCCTATATTGTCCCTTAATGCTCAAGCATGCCAGAAATTCAGATTTTTGACCTAAAGTATGCACCCGCTTCGTATATGACCTTCCAGTAACATATTTCATGCACACACTGGCTCATGTGCGCTCATTCCTTCGCTGTTTCAAACACACACATCCAGACGCAGTATTTCAGTCATAAACAGATCATAAAGGCCTGTCTTTACTAATGACTCGGCTAAAGAGAGAAACAGATCTTCTGTACAGGCTGAATGTGGGCAGAGTGGTTCTTTATAGTTTGGCTTCTTCTGCCTTTCATTTTTTTTTGTGTGTGGAATTGCTGCCGAGCATTCCCAACGGCACTCTAAGAGTTTGGCGGGTTTTCATCGCCAAGTGCTATTTATTAGTGTGTTTAAGCTTTTCAACTCGCAGGTTCAATATGTGCCGAGCAGACGCAAGGAGTTCCAAATTGCATCTGTTCTGAAGTGTGAGCGTAAATGGAAGAGGCAGATAAAATGGGACATTCCTGTTTTCAGGAGTTTTGGTAAAAGCCTTTGCAGAAGGGAAGGGGGCCCTCACCTGACTCGAAGGCTACCTAAACCAGTGCTGTTCTGTTTGGAAGTGGTCTAAATCTATGACTACAAGCAGGATCCACCTTAGAAATGGTAGATTGTGTCTTGATGTTGAGGACCCAGCAGGCTCACAGCTTCTAGTTAATACTAGGGATGTCCCGATCCGATCACGCGATCGGAAATCGGGCCCGATTACGTGATTTCAGACTCGATCGGAATCGGACATTACCTCCCGATCAGGACTCGGATATATATTTCTTAGGGCTGTCAAAGTTAACGCTTTCTGTAAATCAAATGACTCAGACTCGGACTCGAGGGCAAAAAAACCTGATCGGGACATCCCTAGTTAATACCAGCCTTTGGTGTTATTAGACCATTAATGACTCCTGTGTGGTGACAGTGACTGGGCCTTCCAGGACACCATGGCTGGCTAAAAGAAGGAGCTTTCTTCACTTGTGCTGTCACCATATCAGGGCTGCATAATCAAAATCAAACTACCATTCTCAATTATCTATGGTTCTTTTTGGTCTTTAGTGCTAATAAATAAATGTTGCCTAGCAGACTGCCTGTAGGATTTTTTAAAAGGTATATAATGTCTCTTGAAACCAAACACCTTTGGCAGAGAGTTACAAAAAGTAAACAAGCCCTTGATGGTTGGAAAAGCTTTAAATGACAGATAAATCATATCTGATTCCCTCAGAAAAGTACAGCGTGTACTCCAAAACTAAGACTGGAGTGCTGAGTCACCCAATTAGAACCAAAATTTGACGCAGAAACCCATCAAAACAAAGTAATCAAAGCAAAGAGCATCGTCCACAGACACACTCGATCCCACCAAACGAAGATGTCACAGTCCCACGCCGTTTGATTGGCAGGTGATGTCTGGGAAATACAACCACAGCCAAGAGCATCCAGCAACAAAGATAAATTTAAGAAAGAAGCTTTAAAATTACTGCAATTACACATCACATTAAAATCATTACTGCCTGCCCTGCTTTGGGTATTTATGCAACCACTACAGCTCTCGCTTGTACCCTGACAAAGTGAGGAAGTCACATGATAATCCCAAACACATGTCCTTTTAAGCTTTTGGCAGCAAATAAATGTAAATCATTTATGGAGAGATTGTTTCTCAGTGCTTCATTTGATAGTGAAAACAGAGCATCACTTTTGCCAGCACGACGGTTTTTACATAACAGTTCACTCTCATGACTTAAGACTGTTTTATAAGTTTGTTGATTTCATTCATCGTCACAGATTATATGAGAGAGAGTGTACAGAAAGCCGAAGAAGGAATATACATATATAATACATGTCAAACCTTCTACCCATCCTCCTGCCTGTTTCTGCTTCATTCATTTGTTTATTGTCTCTTTTTCCCCTCTCTCCGTCCACTGGTGTGCAAATGTTCCCCCTCCATGCCAGGCTAAGAGCTCCTGTTGCCAACCATAATAATATTACAGGACAGGACAGACACACACACACACTGAGACAGACGAGCATATAAATACTTCCACATTACTGGAATAGCTAAGGAGAGAGAAATGGATGGCTGAAGACGGGGGACAGACGGGCTGAGGTGTTCCAGAGGGCAAAGTGTAGATGGATGAAAGGAAAATAAAAGCAGAAAAACTGACTCAAGGCCGATGGAAGCCCAGGAGAATGAGAACTTGTTCTTCTCACTCTTTCATAATGAAACTTTATACGGGATTGAAAATTCAACAACTCTTTATATACGAACAGTTGTTTTGACAGTTGTATCTGAAATAAAAAGGGCATCAAATGTCTCATATTTAGCGATTTAGTATAAATATTGATATTTAGTTGTAGAAGTGTCTGCAGCTGTTCTTTACAGCATAATAAAATCACCTTTGAGACTACAGAGGAGCTGAGGTTCATACAAATCCTACTTTCACTCTTCCCACATGCTACCTGTGGACTGTTGAGGACTGGTGCGAAGGAATTTAGCATAGGTAGTAAGAAAAGGGTGCCCCTTCCAGCCTGGTGTTTATACATTCATTAATTCAATTCTAGTTTGTCACCAAGAGGTGGCGCTTCCTTGGCAACTGGTTGGGGCTCTTGGGCAATATGAGAAGTGAAGCATTCAGGATGTCATTGAGAGGGGAGTCTCATTTGGACCAAAGATTAATACCCCGTTCACACTGGAGAAAAAAATGTGGCTTAAGCAGGATTTGGCCGCATCCAGATCAATCCAGATGTGTTTTTTTCTGAGTGTGAACACCTCGAATCCGGCTGTATCCAGTTTGATTTCAATCTTGGCTCAAATGTGGCTCAGGTGTGAACACAAATGTGGCTAGTGAATCCGGCTAGCGACATACTACGACACGCTACTTCCGGTTAGCGATATGCTACTTCCGGTTCACCGGGCGCGACACGGGACAAAAAAACCGCATGACGCATGCGCACACGCGGTCCTACCGCTGCGTAAACGGACTCTGTATATTACGAGGCGCCACCTAGTGGTTTGGAGGACAGCAAACACGCTGGATGAAGATGGATTGAGTGCGGACACAACTGTGTGCTAGCCAGATTTGAAAATAGGTCTGAACGCATCCAGCTTAAAGGCTGTCTGGGCTCAATCCTACTCTAGCTGGAATGACTTTCTCCAGTGTGAACGGGGCCTTAGAGATCCCTTTTGGCCTTGTAAGAGTCCTGACCAGCATCCTGGGAATCACCGTTTTAACACTTAGAAGCCCAAAAATGTGTGGGTGTATTCTGATGATGATGAATTAACTTTACCACCATCATCCTTGCAAACACTGCTATACCCAAGAACTAAAAATAAAAGGGAACTGAACATGTTTGAGTTCCTTGGAAGCCTCTGCTCTTCCAAGCAGATTGACCAGATTGACTAACTGGGAAAGAAATATTGTAGGTGGTGCCTTTTGAAAGCTCGCACGAATAAGGCTTGTTAATGATCCAAAATTTGCTTGGGTTGTTTTCCAGTTTGCTCTGAGTAGCTTCTTGTGTTCTCTCACCGGCCTAAGGTGAAATAACAACCCACAATTATCAGAATTATACGAATCCTGGCCACCCATTGATCTGGATGACTAAGAACCTTACAAACTTAAAGATGATATATATCAGATCTTCTAAGACTTGCTGGGTTTTTTTGCCACCTTGTTGCCAATTTCTACTTCGCACTGAAACTGTGCACATGTGTGTGTACTCACAGAGGAGGTCAAACAGTAGGGGAGCTTTTATATCAAAGTCTAAGAGGCCAGGCTGGCTCTGCGAGGCACAATCACTCCTGCGTGACCCTGTGTGTGTGTAACAGTGCTTAAATCATTCCAGTATGATCATAACAATGTCATCAGAAACTTGGGAGAGCACAGTGTTCTATGACTGTGTGTGTGTGTGCTTCCAAATGTCTGTCTGTCTGTCTGCAGGCGTACGTGCCTGTACGCTTATCTTTGCAATTGTTTGTGTGTGTGTATGTGTGATGGATTTCTGAATGCATGTGTTTGTGTAAATGTATGTGTTAGCATGTATTCCATTCATCCATGTTTGTGTATGTGAGACAAAAAAGGGAGTGTGTACGTGTACAAGCACGCATCCAAAATTAACAACTCTGTTGCTTCCGAGGTCAGCATGCACAAAAAAAGGTCCGAAATATGGACATTTCAGAAGCCGGAATTCCTCGGTTTGCTTCCAAACACCATTCACTCTTAGCGAGGTCAAGTCCATAAAACACACACACACACACACATGGAGACAAAAGGGTAGTCAGTGTAACATTGGTGAACCGTGTCAGTATAAATCTGATAGTCCCAACATAATACAGCGACGGCCACAAAAATGTCAACAGTCTACTTAACCCCCTGGAACGGATGTAAGGTGTGTGTGTGTGTGTGTTTGGAGGGAGGAAAATGGGCCAATAGATAAACAGTACAAGAAGGACTGAGTGCAAGGTGGCCAGAGCTAACAGAGCGCTGCACTGAAGCAAAAAAAGGATGGGCAGCAACAAGGAATATGAAGGAACAGCTTCAGAAAGCTGGACCATTTAACCTTCAGGTTATTATTTTGCTTCTGGAATCAAACGTGCAGCAATTATGAGGCTGCATCATTGCTCAAATTACACATGAAAAACAAATTTCCATCTTATTTTCTTGATGGTTTCCCACATTTGAGATGCACCTGGTCCAGTTGTTGTAGAAAAAAAAAATCTATATTTCAAATGGCAGTGAATGGAAATGCACAGTATCAGAAAACTGTGCAGAATTTAGAGTAGGGCTGCAACAAACGAGTACTTTGGTACTCAGATTGCGATTATGCGAGTACTCGGATCAGGCGTAAATGTCATGGTTTTCCCATAGATACGGCTGCAGCGTCATTGCTTCAGTCCATGACCGCCTCCATACCTGGTGCCAAAACTCTGTGTCTGTGTCCAACTTGCAAACAGCTCATCCGCATTTCACACCCAGGACCTCTTGTGCCCAAAACGCCGATCATCCCGCTGCGCCACGAGAGAATCACTGTGTGACATCACTAACGAATCATCGAATACTAAATTACTTGACCTCAAATATTACTAGAGTCCTCGAGTCGCAGCCCTAATTTGGAGCACAAATATCTAACAGCAACTTCAGACTCTGAAAAATGAAGCTAACCAAAACTTCAGCCCCTCAAATGTCCATTCGAGGCAATGAAACAAAATCCAATGCAAGGCCCGATCACTGACTAAAGCCCTGCCGTGTGCACTTCCTGTTTAATTTAACTAGGTGCTACATCGTCCAAATTAAATATAAACAAGCTAGCATTTTTGACAGATTATTTCATGATGTAAAGATGGTTTTTGTTTTCCTGCTTGCTCTGCTGTTACACCAACTTCTCTTCGCTTCCATCTGTACCTTTTGACCTGAAACTCAACTCTACCAATAACTTCTCACCCTGCTCCCCCATCCCAGCATCTCAGATCGTCCAGCCCTGTAAACCTAACTTTACCTCCCCCCTTTTCTCCCCACCAAACATTCAACTCACCTCATTCCCTCTCCCCAACCCCAGATTTCTCACCCTACCCCCCCTACTGCCAGCTGTAACTCTAAACCTACCTTTAAACATTGTTACTCCACACACACACATTCACACCTCAGCTCACCCTGAGTCAGCCCAGTGACCTGACCTTGCCTCCTCTCCGTTTTAACTCTCCCATAACTTCACACGGAGCTGAACTTGTGCCCTGAACACCGCCTCTCTCTCTCTCACACACACACACACAGATGTGCACACGACTCATAAACGCTTCCGATCTTCTTTTGTGTGTGAGTAAATCGATCTGTCTTCATAAAGCTGTCACGTAGAGGAGCTGTTACACAACATGTTACCCAATAATACAGGCGGAGGCTGCGTCTGAAATCAATCACCACTTTACTATTTAGGGAAACCTCTGGAAAACTGTGAGTCAGTAGGAAAAGTCACAGAGACAGATTGCACCATAATCAGGCCATCTTTCTGCACATAGGAAACCTTTCATACTTAGACTCTGTTCTGATTCACTTTGACTCTGCATCAGTTTAATATTCAAGCTGTAATATTTGGCCCCTTCTGTGTTTCCATTTTATTGTAGGTCAATCCAAAGGGTTCACACGGAGATGCAATCAATCTGGATTCTTATGAGAGATCACAATCTCACACAAATCCACCTTAAAGGCTTCATGTTTTTCAAAAATGTTTACAGCCTGGTACAAAAAACCACTCTGGTCTCAGATGATAGGTTCTCTTCTAGTGTCAATTGTAGGGGGGGGGGTGAATTTTTTTACAACTCACTCGTTTCAATGGTATTCTGACTTAAGTGACTCACAACGTGAGTTTCCCGCCCCCCTAAACCCCGCTCGTGCTCCCCCTTTTTGTCCATATTTGGAGTTTTGGCGGACGTGACGCTGCCAACATGGCGGCGGTCATCAACGTCCTGGAACCTCCCACGGAAGTCACGTCACGTCACGGAAGCTCTGTCCATAGTTTTTACTGTCAATGGTGTGAGTGAATGGCTGTTTGTCTGCTCATGGTAGCCCTGCGATAGACTAGCAACCTGTTCACGGTGTACCCCGGCCTCTTGCATATTGATGGCTGGGATATACTCCAGTCCCCATTGTGACCCTGTTGTACCGGACAAAGTGGGTCAAAGGATTTTCCACACTACACAACAAACGCTGCAAAATTCATCTGACTAAATACTAACATGCTAACTAACGACTGTTTCTCTTCATTGATTCAACTGTCCATCAATGTACCTTCCATGTAAGAGCAGCAATTCTTTTGAACTCTAGGGTACATAAGAATGTCTATGGATAATATTTAAAGAGTATATTTTGTTACATTTCTGTCCAGGTATGTGCAGAGCTCACCTCTTTTGGCCACTAATACCCCACAAAGCACAATATGTTATCAGAGCACAATTTGCTGTATAAATGTCTTCATATGTCTTGCTCTGGTTTTCCATTCTCCTACTTTCCAAATATTCAGGATGCATTTTTTGGCCCTCACTTTCAGCTCACTTTCATTGTGACTTTCGCTCCCCTCCTCTTCTTCTGTGGTCACTGGAAGGTCATACACTCGCGAAACATCCGTCAGGTTTTCTCTCCCAATTCACAACCGTCCGCTCTCCAATATATTCTCACATTCTCCGCAGTTATCACATTCTCAGATGTTAGTCAAGAGGGCAGGAGGTCTTATGGATTCTGAGAATACCCAAGTGTCACGCACACAAACACACACACCGCCAGCCAGCCAGCCTTTGGCCAACCCTTGTTCTTCAGCTGACCCTTGCCTCTCTCTTCTGTACTCTCACCCCGTAACTTAATGCTTATTTTCACATCGCACGCACCACACGTACGCTAACACACAGGTAGCAAAACACTCCTAATACACTAAAATAGATATCCAGGCTGTTTTATCACTCCACACACACACAACCCTAGTGTGTGCTGACCTAGGAGTAACTCAGTGAAGTCAGCCAATAAAACACAGAGGAATCGTGAGCACGTAACTTGACATTCTAGTGGTTTGTTTGGATAACCTCTCACTGCACGGAACCAACACACACACACACACACACACACTCTCATACTACACCACAGTATTTTACATTTACGACTCTCCCGATGCACTGAGACCCCACCGCCTCTCTCGGCCCCCAACGTTGCCCTCTCGTCCACCCCGCCACACACACACATACACATATATTCAGACTACTAACCGTCTGTTTTCCCAGCAATTATCTCCAAACTAAACAGTTACCCAAACACTGTAACTACAGGTCAGAGTTATTGTGAAAGCTGTACTTTTAGGGAGGTTTTTGTTAGCCATGTTAACAGGGGCGCTATAGGGATGGTGACACATAAAGGAGGTCATAAAATATTTCAATGACTGGAAGAAGAAGCAAGAAACTGTGCACCAAGAGAAGAAGAAGAAGACTTTGGCAAGTCCATGATCTTTGAAACAGAACATTTAGAAACTCTTAAAACTAAGAATAAAGTAGCCTTTACATGTAAACGTTCCTGACATAAACTTAGAACTACGCCTGTGTCCAGTGTCGCAGCCACAATCACAGCCCACTGCATCTCCCCGACACCCAACACAGTGGACCCCTACCATGGACCTTGTGGGCAGTAGGGCCACATTGGCCCTTGATAGGGGCATTTTTGGACAGTGCCAGGTACACCAGGCACTCGCCAGCTAACTCTACCCAAAGGCCTTGCTCCCAAAGTAGGTCCCGTTTTCCTAATGTGCGTACCAAGTTTTCTGCCCCTTTCTTTTGTCTAATTTGGCTAAAACTGACACTACTATCTGGAAGCATAAAACTGTAAGAGGACCATCAATACGACTGGGAGAGGCTGGAGAACTGAGGAGAGACAGGACAAGACTGCAGTAAACTTTAAGGGTCAATCAAAGTTATAATCAGATCATGAGTCACAGTCTGTAGAACTGAACAGCTTTTACTTTAGATTTTCACCTCATCTCATTGTAAGCTCTTTAAACACTCTAGTTTAAAGCATTAGATTCTTAATACTTTGACCATGAACATGAGAACGAACCATTTAGTTTGACTGTGTGTGTGAACTCCTTTTCCCTTGGCTGTGTGTTCCAGGTCTGTATTTATGAGTCCCCAGGCTCCCACTGAAAACCAAATCTTCTTTAACTTTTACCTTGGCCTGACCCTACAGCTCTGTGTGTGTTGCATGTGAACATTATGTGAACAGTGTCATCATTGCCTCAGCCTGACCTGTGTGTGTGTGTGAGAGCAGGATCGTTATCACCTCTTTACCTCAGTGACTCTGAACTCACTTTCTTTACAGTCTCTGTGTGTGTGTTTTTATGTCAGGACAGCAGATCAGGATTACCTCTGCTTCTCACCTAATCCCCACTTTGACCTCTCAACAAAAACTCTCTTTCACAATATAAAACATTGTAATGGCTGCGTTTTTCACTCTGCGCTTCAAAGGCGCACACTGTGGTTTTTTGGGGGGGAACCGGCACATTAGTCATGTTACCTGTTAAGTTATGAGAACACAGACACCAAAATCATCCATGTGCACCTCGTAGATCATCTACTACACCTCAGCGCGGGCCTGGACGACTTTAAATTGTCGGCCGTGACTGTCATTTTTTAGGTTTCATGACCCCATACTGGATGTGAGAATTGTGTAAATCTGATACTTTGGGCCAAATAAATCTGTCTTATAGATTTGTATCTGTCTTGCTGATTTAAAGGGAGCATGTGAAAGGCAGCTGTACCAAAAAAGCTGAGGGACTAGAGGGACAGAATCAAGTCAGCAAACGAGTACGCAACCACAGCTAGTGTTCTGTGAGCAGCATGTGTTCCTAACAAACCGGGGATTTAGCTTAGCTTAGAAAGAGAACATGTATTCCTAAATACTCATGACCCTTGGGGATGCAGATTAGATTATTGCTTCAGGATCATTACTACCTCTGATGTCAGCTCAGACATGCATCCAAGTGATGCCAATGTGCCTGGTGCATTTAAGCACAACAAGTACCTCACATCGAGGAGAGATGTTGTAAAATGGTTCAGAGAGAAAGAGATGCAAAGATATGGCCGGACCAAGCGGCAACCTTCGGGGCTCAGACTTGAAGCCCATGAGGAAGTGTCAAAACTTGTAATTCACGCCGCAACTGCTGGGGGCAGGCTCCAAAAGCGAGTCATTTCCCATAGACTCCCATGTTAAAATGGCCGACTTCACAGCAGGAATGAACATGTTTACAGCCTGGTACAAAAAACCACTCTGGTCTCAAGTGATAGGTTCCCTTCTGGTGTCAATTGTATGGTACAACTCACTCATTTTAATTATATTCAGACTTAAAATTATGCATAATTATGGGCGTTGCCGCTTGAGCGACAGACGGTTGAAGTATCCCAGCGCGAGTTTCCTGCCTCCACGATCGTCCGCCCCCTAAACTCCGCTCATGCTCCCCCTCTTTGTCCATGTTTTAAGTTTTGGAGTTTTGACGCTGCCAACATGGCCACAGTCAGAGCGTCCCAGAGCCTCCCACCGAGCCTCAAAGCGGCTCTTCAGAAACAAACGGGTGACGTCACGGAAGCTTTGTCCATAGTTTTTACTGTCAATGGGCCGGACTCATCACCCTAGTTACCAAGGGTAACTTGTTGTGCATGTCTATCCCAAGCTGTGGCTGCTGTGTACATTACATTTGTCTTAACCGCTTTACGTTTTTACGTCACATTATCAGTGGAAGACAGTATGGCTGTTATCACAAAATACAAAGCTGAACGTGTTAAAACGTTAACATCTGTGAGAGTTTTTTTTTTTACAGGAATAAAGAACTTTACCTTCTGTCACAGACTCAAATATCCACCTCAACCTTGACTGGGGTTCCACTGATGCTGTGGTTAATGTTAATGTCTCCGCCCAGCTCTCATGATGGCTTCAGCTGTACTTTAATATCGGACAGTCTGACCACAGAGATTTCACAGATATCCCAATTGCTACCTTTGCAGCTGCGTGTATGCTATAATTCAGTTTCGGAGTCATTAACTGACTGCGATTTTTCTGCAAACTAATGTCGTTTGTGTATGTGTGTGTGTAACATCTCTCCAGCGTTACTAATACAGTCTGACCATGGATGCTCCGCAGATGAACCCATGGTGTCATCTTCTCTTTCTGGTGGTAAAAAGCAGACAAAGCTTTGCACACCATGTGCACACTCAGGGCCCTTAAACTCATTGGAGTTTGGCACAGATTATATCTCTGGAATGTGAACTACTTTCTTGTGTATCCATTTGGTTCAGGGCTCATTTCATCAAAAGGTCAGAGGGCAGCTTTGATGTCCTCTTCAAGGACACGCTGATGGAGGTTTTGGTCTTTATTGCTAAATGATGACTACAGGAAAACTGTACAGACACCAGTGCAATATTGTGTAGATCACACTACACAACAACAACACATCCCTGACCCACTGAGGCATGGACTCCACAGAACGTCTGAAGACATTAGCAGCACATCTTTATATCCTGTAAGTTGTGGGGTAGGGCCTCTTTCGATCACACTTCAAGCACATCCCACAGATGCTGGATCGGATTAAGATCTGGAGAATTTGGAGGACAGGTCAACACCTTGAACTCCTTAAAGTTGTGTTCCTCAAACCATTTAGGGACCACTGCTGTCTTGTGGCAGGGAGGATCCGTGCTCCAGTTTTGACCCCACCAGTGGACAGGGGTCAGCGTGGACACCCTGACTTGTCTGCAGTTACACAACAAAGTGTAATGCACTGTGTTCTGACAACTTCCTGTGAGAACCTGCAGGAACTGTGGCAGCGATGTAACCTACAATAACTCATCTGCTAAATCTGCAAAGCATCACACCATGACGGTGTTAACGATCAAGAAGAACTCAAACCTCTCACCTTATATCTGTTAAATTTTAACTGGTCAGTGTGGCTGAAATGAAAACACTCCTGCACTGACCGTTCTCTTACCTCGCAGTAACGACTGTTATTATTTTCAACTGGCAAAACTCACCGCTCACAATTTCAGGGAAGGCATTTGAGAAATTTTGCCCACCTGTGTTGCTTTAAAGCAATGATGTCTTGGCGAGGTGAGGCGGCTTTTGAAACAGAGACATGAAAGATCTCCACTAGACACGGCGCAGATACACACTGTGTGTGTGTGGGTGTGTGTGTGTGTGTACACACGTGTGTGCATGATGTGTTAATGTGTAGACTCATTTTATCAACAGGGATGTTTTACAAGCACATGGACATGATCATCAATAGGTAAATAAAAAAAACTACACTATAAACACAAGCAGGAATGTGTGTGTCTACTTGCTTGTGAAAGTGCACGAGTGCTATAAAGCCACAGAGGAATGCGTTTTCACTCGTAAATGAGGTTCATCAAAACGGCAAAAGCGTCAAGAAACGACTCTCTTCACACGCAAAGCAAAGAAATTAGGGGCTTTACAACAAACAAACAAATGTTAGAACGCCGCACACATACTTAAAATATTGCATTGAAAACATGTGAGTTCCTCAAGGTCTACATAATTTCTGCTCTGTTTTGGTCTCCACCAGCTAAAAAAAATGTCTCGTTAGTGTCCCTTAAAAAGACAAATGTCCTTTCCATGCTAGATTTCTGCCTGATTGCTCCTCCCATGAGGAGACACCAGTCTCTATAAAATATATCTCTATAGCAGCTTTGTTAAATGCATGTGCCATCATGCACATATAGGAGATGCTCTTTAGATGCTAAAGGGTCAAAAACACAACAACATTGCTAAAAACCTGCTGCATTACAAAATGAGTACTAGCATTAGGACAGAATTAGCATATACAGTATGGCTGAGTAGCATACTCAGACATGTTTCATACCAGAAACCACAGTTTTAACCATGAAAACAAACCCTGACAAACCACAGCGGATAAAAAGCAGAAACCTCGAACACAGATAACCAAGATAAATTCCATTTACTTTTTCAAAAGATAGCAGACAGGTTGAAGACAGAAAAAAAAGTTAAAAAACTATGAGGTGAGTTGGTAACTTCAGTCTATAAAACTGAACGTAAGAAGACAGAAAAGACGCAGAAGCACAAGAAGAAAAATGAGATCAAGGCAAAGATGAGATTTAGTGACGGAGGTAAAACTGAGGTTTTCTCTGCAAATCTGAAAAGTTTCTTCTTCTTGATTCCCCATGATGATGGTAAATCTTATATTCCACATTATACTGCCTGCAGTTATACTGTGTGTGTGTGTGTGTGTGTAAATCTGCAGGGTGTTTTCGTTTGCTCTGCTCGAGTGGAATATTTTTCTAATGAGTTTTTTTCTGTCTCTCAACCAATGCACAACACACACACACACTCAGACAAGCATATGGAAATGAAATTGAGCGGGAGACAGGGAGCGTGCAGAGGCCAAGGTAACACACACACACACACACACACAGAGTTCACTCATACTTTGATCTATGGTATATTTGCATTTATCAGTGCTCTCGTCAGCACATTTCTTTGTACATAAATCCACTGGATACACACATATACAATAAAATGCAATGAAGTATTGGTGTGTGTTCTCTTAATGCCTCCCACAACGCAACCAACAACAAAACACACACACACACACACATTCCCCCTGCGAACGGAATATGGAGGTCGTCAAAACAAAATCGCTAAAAAGCAGCACAAACGTCTGCGTGTGTGACCTCTCACACCTCCGCCATGCATGTTTACACACTGTGTGTGTGTGTGTGTGTGTGTGTGTGTGCACGAGTAAACCTGCATGCTTCTGCTTGTATGTATGCGTTCCCTGTGAACATGAGCACCAAAAACGCCATCAACGCTGCAAAGCAAAACATTCTGATTTCATAACTGTTCCAGAAAGACATCAAAGGTTGTGACCTCCATCGGTTCATTCAATCTGTGGCCTCTGTGGGTGGGTGTGTGTGTGTGTGTAGTCACCAGATATTATCTCTCATCTTTTATCATTCAGGTTTTATTGTAAAAGCCTGCAGATTCACCTGCCAGACAACACGCTCAGTCAGCCTCCACAACCTCTTGGCCTTTACTTCACCCCAACAAGACCAGAGCTCCAACCAGGGGAAGAAAGGAAGAAGATGAATAAGAAGATTATGTTTCAAAAGCCAACTCTACTTTATCTCCCTAATATCTCTAACAACTGCATTACCCACAATGCCTTTCTGCATGGGATTACGCAGTTGGAAATTCAGGTGTCGTTTAAAAGAACTCAACGCAAGACCAGAAGTGGCAAAAGAACGTTTTTAACTCATGGGTTTGCTTGTATGTAGTCTGGTTATCCTGCACATGCTCAGTAGAGTCTAACATGTATTTTTTTTAACCCATTGCAGGGTTTTCTTTACAAAACAAAGGTCAGTTGTACCATCCAGATTAGTACACTATGATATAAAATCGGTTAGTCAAAAGGTTTGCATGGGTTACCAAGACCAAGAACACTCTCAAACAAATCCCACCACCATTCTCCAAAGAGGGAGTGGTCGTATAAAAGACGAAAATGTGACAAAACTACAGGAAGTGAAGTCTCAGTGCATCCCTGAGTGCATGGACGCAGATCTTTGCTCGGTCAAAGAGCAAAGTGATGAAATCAGACCATATTTCTCAGGCTATCCTGTCCAGTGTGTTTATGCCAGCCTTATTATCTCCTGGCATACAATCTCTTTCTTCACTGTCAACAACAAAGTGTGTTTCCCAAACTGCCAAACAATCCCTTTAATGACCTCAAACAAGGATCTAATTAGCCCTGGTGCAGATTACAGATCTGTTTCAGGTTCTCACTCATAATCCAACACTGGAATACTGCCGTTCAAAGCTGATTTGATTTATCGTCAGGTCGTTCTGAGGTCACAAAGGAACAAAAACCGTTTAGTGACCTGCCAGGTCTTCTGTGGGCTCGGTAAATGTCTAAGGAAACAATGCCTGTTTGGATTTCAACACTGCTTTGTCTTCTTCTGTGATTCCATCTGCTTGTTTGCTGCAGATTTCTTTGACTGATACAAGTGGGCGCAATCTGTTTTCTACACAATAAACATCTTTTTATTTAGTCTACCACCTCGCTGTTGTTGAGAGATGCTTTGTTAATTCCAGGCAACAAGACATCATCAGCACTGAAGTTTATTTTAGGGTTGTCTGATGTGGATCAGACTCTCTGAAGGTAACCTGAACATCTGGTGTGCACGTCTTCAACGACAAAACACGGCTCAGAAACATCATAAAAAGAAGATGGCAGTGTGGCACAATCAATCTACAAAAAGTCCAAGAACTAGGACTCAACATGAGTCATTAAACAACCGCTGGTGCGACATCCACTGTCTACGAAAGCTACACCTCCACCATGAACCTCGCCCTTCAAACAATGCAGCCCTCAAGTTGGAATACAGCCAAAGAGCTGGGTAAAGACATGGTTCACGGAGAGGGGACGAACAGGAAGACAGAACTAACCACCAAACATGGCGACCTCTCTCCGTCGCTGTCGGAGGTATATGACAGAATGAAGATGGTAAACTTTGTTAATCTAATCTAATCTGTACCTGCAGGAGTTCATGACCTGCCACAGAGTCTGTGTGACTTCCTGTGCAGATAACATCGATACATTTCCAGGTTTACTTTCTACGTCTGCAGGAAGTGATGAAATTTTTATTTTGCGATTAAACTGTCAGACAAAAATTGGACCTGCCAGCATTCGGGCTGTTTTATTCGTCTTTTATACATTCTATATTAATCCCATATATTTTCCATCTTTTCATATATTCCATCTTTTCATATATCCTTTCATATAACCTGTGTGTGAACTCTCTGCTGGCACAGGAATGACTCAGGTGTTTTTCCATACATATGCTGTGTCTATACTGTGTGTGTGTGTGTGTGAGAGAGAGAGAGAGAGAGAGAGAGAGTCAGGTGTCAAGTTTACCCCCTGATCGACCTAACCTGGGAATGATCTAGTCTCAGCGGGGGAAGCCAAAAACTGCTTCTCTATGTATGCATGTGTGAAGGTGTGTTACGTGTTGTATACATATGTGTGTGTGTGTGTGTTTAACCCAGGGATGACTCACAAACCATCTGGAGGCCAGATGCAGGTTAGAAAACTTCTCTCTCTCTCTCTCTCTCTCCTTTCTCTCCGCCTCCCCTCCAGTTGCTGTTAGTTCCCTTAGTTAACCCGTGAACTTTGACCTCCGCACTGTGGCATGGGTGTGTGTGAGTTCAAGCCCGTGTGTGTGTTTGTGTGCGCCTTCCTGGTTGAGTAAACGGTAAGGTTGTGACCTTTTCTCGAAGGTTGTGAACTCTCTCTCTGTGACCTCCGGAGTTCAAGTTCACTAATTGGCCCTGTTCCCACTCAAACCGCCTCCACCTTTTTCTCACTTCAACCTCGTACAGCGATTAACTCTGAGAAACAAATGTCTCAAAGGCCTGAGTCCAATACAGTAAAAACTAGAGCCTGAAGTTTCACACAAGCGTGTTAATTGTTAGTCTTGCTAACTTTTATACATATAAATATTCCATTGCAGCAACTGGGCTTTCAATATAACGGCCATATTAGCACATGAGAGCTAATGAGTGTAATTATAAAACACATTTGAGTGCATTCACACAGTTATAAATGGCTGTACTGACACAAACTACTAGGTTTATTAGGTTAAAATAGCGGTTTGTTATGATTTGCTGCATGTAACTGCAGTCACTTCCGCATCTCGTGACGTCACGCGAAATAACATGAAAAGCTCAGAAAACGTAAACACAGCCACGTCACTGAACCTTTCCTCCACCCGGAGGCGGCAACAGACTTCATTTAAAACCTCCAGTGTGCACTGGCCGCGAACGTAATGCGCTTTCTCTTGGTGAAAACTTAATAAAAATGCAACACAGGGACATGACGTACACATAGTAGGATTCGGAAGGACTTACATTTGTGTGGGAGTCGATGCCTCGCAGGTCCATCACGGATAAACGTCCATAAATCCACGCAGCAACTCCGGAACTCGCCGGTGAAACACCACGTTCTAATGTTGTCTTCAGAATTAAAATGATGCAAGGAGACAGCTGTCATCGCGCTGATAGCAAATTCAGCTTAACAAAATTAAAACAACACACTTTTAATCTCTGTAATCATTACGCTAATTGACGGTAGGACTTCCTGTTTTGGATCCACAAGGCATTGTGGGAAATGTTGTTCCAAAAGCCAACGAGCAAGTTTATCGACCATATGAAGTAATGAATATTGTATAATATGTAATATTTATTAGGTTCTAAATAGATATTATGATTTACATACTATTAATATTATTATTATATTATTATTATATAAATATATAATAATATTAAATAAATAATAATAATAATAATAATAATATTACAAACGAACACATCTACCATGTTGTTGCAATAAAATATAAGCTAATAAATATAAAGAAATAATCCAATAGTTTGTTTTTTTCTTTAAATTTGAATTCTCTGATAAATAATCTTCTATGTTATGGACAGATCTGGACCCACATTATAATTAAATGTTAAAAACGTGTATTTCAAAGCATGTCTTCCTGGCCTAGGTGCCTATGTGTTGCACAAAAACATTACTGATGATGACAAAACCCTTCCAAGTTCCTAAAGCTTGTGGGAGGTAGGAGCTAAATTAAATAAGTAGCCTGTTTTGTGAGAGCTTTACAGCAGTTTTAAACTGCCATAAATAAATAAAAAAATTGTAGTGTTCCAGCCAGCAAGTGTAAAAATGAGTAGTTGTTCTTCTTTTCTTTGCTAAAATCCCCCCCAGTTAACTCTGGATGAGAGCGACGAAGATCACTCTGAGATAATTGTATCTATCTGACAGCTTTCGGGAGGCTCATTGTGGAAAGTAAATGAAGATAATGTCTTAAGTGCAGCCACAAAGTTTCCGCAGCAAAAGGGGATCCATCCCAGCAGTCACACACAGGCTGCTGCAGGCCATTCTTTGTAGATGAAACGTGTTTATTTACTGTCAAATATTTCTCCAACAACACCGACCCCAAGCCTTTACCAGTAAATCATCAAAATAATTGCGTGTGTGTGTTAGTGTGAGCGTAGCTCTACCAGTAAACCAGTAAAACATGAACGTAACAAGACAAGAGAGTTGGAATTCTGTCTATTGCTCAGCCAAATATTCTGATTTCACCCCAAGAAGAGATTAGTTTGTGCATGGGCTGGCAAGCATTTACACACTTAGATGTGTGTTGCTGTCTTTAGTGTGTGTATGTGTGTGCTTAGTACTACTGAAGTTTGACAGGAGGTGACTGGGTCTCAGTTTCTGATTGGATATAAATGAGCAATCGGTACAAAAAACAACAATGTTTGTATTAGACTGCTGTGTCTGGGTTGATGTCATAGGTATGTTGGTGGTTTTCAATATAGGCTATGTCAGTGTATAGAATGTTGGTATGTGGGTAGTGAGGCCTTAGGCTTCCCTTTCTGGGACATTGATGGGTGATGTGCTCTCCCCTCCTTAGGCTTTTTATGGTTACATTTAAAAGGGCAAAGCGCTGTTCACACGCTACCTTAGGCTTTCCATATATAAACATGTATGGGTAAAGTGGCCTTAGGCTTTCAATGTTTGTACATTGATGGGCAGAATGGTGAGAGGCCATAGGCTGTCCATTTGCAAATGAGGGGTGGGAAGATGGGTTGTCTCTGCCTCAGGCTTTCCGTATATAGAAATAAGAGAGGGAAACTGTGCTCTCTTCGCCTTAGGCTTTTCACTTTTGCAGATAGAAGGGCTTAAGGATGTACTAGCCCTGCCTTAGCCTTTCCTCATATAAATAATAGAGGAATAGCTAGGCCTTAGGCTTTCTATATACCATAGATATCAAGTTTTATATTTTAGAAAACAAAAAAGAAGAATAACCAACATTTTAATATCAACATTTGTCTGCATTTTCCAGGTTTCTTAATTAACATGCATTTACCCAAAAGTGGCTTCACTGTCAAATGAACTGTATACAAACAGAGACAGAGATACATGGTAACACCCCTCCATCTTAATGTACAGTAAAGACAGCATAATGGCCTGACTGTAAACCGCCAGAGAAAACATGTAAACACATCACTTTTTTGTCACTTTGCAGTGACAGCGGCAGCTGGAAAGATGGTTCATGGGAATCAGAGAAGGGGATTCATAATTTCCCAGAGTCGAATCATCAAATTTGTTTGCAGCTAGAAGACGATGTCACCAAAAAACACGTAAATTAGTGTCCAGTGGTTTTTTTTTTTTTGCTGGGCTCTCACTCTCTGACATTTCCATGAACCAGATCCTGATGTTCTTCAGATGAGCAGAGGAGAGAAGAAGGAGAAGGATGAAAGATGAGTTCGGAAAAGAAACAATAGAAATCTGCTGGGCAGATGTCTCTCTCTCTCTCTCTCTCTCTCTCTCTCTCTCTCTCTCTCTCTCTCTCTCTCTCGTCCCTATTTCCCAATCCTTGTGTTGAAACTTGGGGGAAATCTCTCCAGAGTGTGAGCAGGATTTTCCCACACAGAGGCGAGGATGCTCCGACGTGTCCGAGCATTAAGTGTGTGTTCATTTCCTGGATGCATGCACACTTTGTGGTATTGATTATCTATTGAACAACACACACACACACACGTATGTACGTTTCAGTACATTGATGACGCCTGTGTGTGTGTGTGTGTTCCCGGTACTTCTGCCCACTATACATAAAGATTTACAGTGAAAAGTGACACAGTGTCAGTATCGAGACAGATTCTGAAATGACGGTGGACTGAGGAAAAACCAAATGGGAACAGGAGGTTAGGAAACGACTGGAATATGAAGGAGAGTGAGGAATGTAGCAAAAAATGAGACACAAATGTGAAGCTGACAGCAAAGTTAGATGCATTACAGGTGAAGCGGGAAGATATTACAGTGATAAAGAAATCAAGATGGAGGACAAAAGTGAAAGAAAGTAGGAGGCGAGGAGGGAAAATGACGGACAACAGAGGCGAGGAAATGAACGTGTCGTCAAGGCAACAGGAGCTGATTTGAAAGTGGGATAATATGGATATAAGAAAGTAGAAAAGTTATTTTTAGTCCATGCAAAAATAGATTTTAACCTTAAATCTGGAATTATTCCATGTTTTTATTATAATTCCTCATTATTCTGGATTACTGTGGGGACTGTTTTACAATTTATTCCTGACTGTTAATCCACATTTGTCAGCAGGAGGCCAGACTTTTCAGGCTTACCCTGGTTCATTCTAGACTTTTGTGGTGATTAATAGAGGTGAAGAGACATTTTCTGGAGTTTTTAGTTACTGTACTACTACTGTGACATTTAATCCTAAATTGTTCCTGACTGCTTTGGACATTTTTCCACAGTACGCCAGACTTTCCAATCTTACTGAGTGCTCCCAAATCATACCGCATTTAGGACTTTAAGTTTATTTTAAGGGTGTTTCTGATACTCAATTCTTCAACTTCTTTGATTATTAAAAGATTGAATAGTTGATTTTCTCATGTAGCTTTTACCAAGAGATCATTCTGGAATATTGGTTATTCCCTAATGATCATTTCTGGAAAAAAAAATTGGAAAAGTTTTTCAGCATTAGTTATTCCTCATTTTTTTCAATATTATTCCTTTTAACTTTAATTGACCCTGTGCCGCAGATCCGGGGCTTGTAGATATTGCATAATCTTAAATTATTCCTAAAATATTCATTTGAAACTGGACCCATGACTCAGGAACACTTACAGTCAAACACACCCCTTGTGGGGAAAAGACATGTGATAAAGCTAATAGTTGTAATTTGTAGTTCTTGCAACACACACAGATGAAAAAAAAGACTTCTAGATGGGAATCGGTGTTATCAGCCCCTCCTCCTGCCAGCTGTTACCTCCTCTGGACAGAACAGAGTCAGGAAACAGACGGGAATTATTCGATCCTTTCAAAGAGACAGTGGACGGTAAACAGCTAATATGTGTCCAACAACAGAGACGGCAATCTGGCAGGACACTTCCTCACATTTCAGCAGTCAAAGGAGCACTCTTCATGCTTTTGTGTGGTTTGAATCAATTTATCTTATTCGTATTTGGACAGGTTAAGATCAGAGTTTGTACTACTCCAGTGTTTCAGGCTAATTTGCACATATCAGCATGTTTCAGGTTGTTTGATTTACAGTCTGCACTGTGTATGCGCAGTATTCCTCTGTACTGTGGTCGCATATCTGTTCATCTACGACTCCTTTCATATTCAATTTCTGCTGCTGGTATAGTAAAAATGTCCTTTCATCCTGAAGGTTTACATGCTGCTTGACAGGGTAGGGCCTGTTCCAGCCCTCAGAACCCCTTTCAAAGTAAAAGTACAAAACCAGAGCAGACGTTGAATGTTTGCGAACGCAACAATTAAACTCCGACAGCGTTTTCCCTTTCGTCTCCCTGACCGAACAAGCAGGAGGAAAGACAGGCGGCGGTTTGTTTCCCTCTGCCGCGCTGTTTATTTGGACGCTTGTGTGGACACTAAACAAGCGATCTGTCGCTGGAGACGTTTTGTCCAACCACGTGCCTGCACGGCGAGCTGAAGCTAAACAAGCTCAGAACATGATCCGGGTGGCTCCGGCGCTCCCAGTAGGTGGTTTTGTGACTGGATATTGTTGATTTGAAGCCAGACAGGAAGTTTTGGGAAAGGACATGTTGGGAAATTAAAATGGATTTTGGTCTGACCGGCTGTTACAGCCTCCATCTGTGTCTGCTCTGCTGCTTTATTAAATCCTTTTACATTTTTTTGACAACTGAAGCTGCATCCGCTTTCAATCACCGGCTGGCGTTTTATTAAAGTATCTGTTATTAAGCACATTTCGGCTGGTGGTTTTGTTGCTAATGTAGTTCAATGTGTGCAGCCAGGACATCAGAGGTCTGCTGTTTGCTGATGCAGCGTTTTATTTTTTTGGTGTATTAACGAGCACCGGTAAGTGTGTGTGTAGAGGTATGTGTGTGTGTGGCAGGCCTGGCTCATTTGCATGTGATTTAAAGGTAGGGTAGGAGATTCTGAAAACTCAGTGAGAGTCAGCCAGATTTCAAAAGTAAACACACGCCCCTTTCTCTCGGAGCTCACCCCGAAGCCACGCCTCCCAACCACATGGACGCGCATTACCTGAAGACGAGCTGCGGTCTGTGACTTCGGCCATCATGCACGTACCTCTCTGGTGCGCAGAGCAGGAAGAGAGTTACAACCAGCCAATACTCCGTGCAGGGTCCACCCGGAGGATTGGCTGATGTTTTTAGTGTTTTATAGCTTCCACAGATGATTCATATTCTTCGTTTTAATTTGAAACTGCCGAACTAATTGGTTGCTATCAGATTGTAAAGAGAAGTTACACTAATTTAACAAAAAGTGCATCAGAATGAAATCTCCTACCCTACCTTTAATATTTTATTTGTAACCCTTTAATTGAGTTAAAGGTTTGCGTTCCTGTGAAAGCAAACAGCGATCCGTGGTGACTGAATCATATGCTGTGGTAGATGCTAATGCTAACTGAGGCAGCCTGTGTGTGCGATCTAAAAGCTTCACGGTTCATGCCAACAAAATTGTGCTGGCAGATTGTTTAACTCAGCACCTCTGTCTCCTTGCAGAAAGCAGGCAGGACTTATTGCTTCAGTTTTGATTCAACACTAACTGTTGAGTATAAGAGAGTGGAAGTGATATATTCTCCTTTTAATTCATGAATAAATGCAGCCTGCTTTAACCTCATTAAATTATGTTCGGTGGATGCTTGCGTGGCCACAGACGGAGCATTTAATTAATGAAAGTAAGTTGCTTACAGTTTGATTTCATTTGCTCTTGTGGACTGAATCAGTCTGAACGCTGAACAGAAACAGATGTGCTTCAGAGGACTTCCACCAAAACACATAGAGCGGATCTGAATGAACATCCCCGCCTGCCCGTCCTCACACCTGTGCACATTCCCACGTTAGAACGGTTTGCTTGCTCTGGTCACGAAAAGAGGGCTCACTAATGAAACGTAAAACACGAACAGCCTGATGTGGAAACATAAACCAGCCACTCAGACATGACTCTGATTAGGTCCCCCTGCTGATAAAAGCAACAATAGAAGAACATATATGCTGCAACACTGTAATCAGTTTGCCAGTTCATCCTTTGAAGAGGAACAACAAATGAAAATGAACTGCGCATCTTGTCCTCGTCATCTCCAGATTAAATATGATCACCATGAAGATCAGAGTTTGAACCTGAAATGTGACTTCTCACGCTGCTTTCCCTCTCTCTCTCTCTCTCTCTCTCTCTTGCTGTCTCTAACCTGTGGACGACACAGTCCAGAAAAAGGCTTTTCATTTCTGCACTGCAGTCTTTGAGGACCTGGCAGCTGCTCTCTGAAAACTATCAAGGGGACATACCATTTCTGTTAAAATGAAACACGAATCCGTCCAAACTTGAGCTCTGTTACTGATTCTTAAAATCTTACTACAGCTTATGGACCTGAGTGGAAAGGCTTGCATGTAATTTTGAGAGAATTGGTTTAGTTCCCCATTGGCTTCGGACTAGCATTACTAACAAATGTTAACGCCGGGCCGCTGCCAAATTCTCATCGAGGACCTTTTTGGACATCCTGTCAGGAGTCTTGGTAAGTCATCAGGAGTAAATACTTCTTAAAACCCTTAACCTTTAAACTTCAGAGCTGGATGAACTTTCAGTTCACTTAATGTTCCACTTCTCATATCAAGCAAAAACACATGATGTCAACGTATGTATTTAGGGAACGCTGAATGGACGTCAGACATATTTTTCTCTAATTTAAAGACATATTTCACACCTGCAGGCCGCTACGCTCAAACACACAGCTTTGGAAATATTAAACACCTTGCTGAAAGGCTACACAAGGGGAGGTATTTGAGGAAGGCAGAATGTTTTCACAGAGGGTGAGGGTTAAGATTGTGGCCAAAGTCAGAGGGAGATTCAGCTCTTATTGCGTGCATATGAAGTTCAAGCCCTCCAGTGTTTGAGCAGAGAGTTTAAAGTTAAAATATTTCTGTTTTTGGACAAATAATAACAGCAAGTCAAGGAATGCAGGGAGTTCACCTGGTCGAGCAGGTACCCCATAAATTAAAGCTATTGTCCTCAGCTGCAGTGGCCTGGGTTTGATTCCTGTCTCTTCACTGTGCATTAAAGGCAGTCATGTGTGCAGTAATCTACAAAGGTAAGAGTTGCAGCTGACCCTTGGTTCAAGAACCTGGAAGTTGACCTCTGTCCTGGAAGGCCTGGATCCAACACTCCATGTTTCAAGAACGTGCCCATGCATCCACCACCAACTCCAACTGACCTAATCTGTCATTTCTGAGCTGGACCCTGAGTTTGTAAGCATGGATGAGCTTTAGGTTTATCTCTTCCAACCTGACGCCGAAGAACAGTCCAAACCGAGAAAACAGGTCTCCACCCCCATGTTACATCCGGTGTTCCTCAAGGTTCGATCTTGGGTCCTCTGTTACTTATTATTCTACCTCACACACACGTTGGCCATGTCCTATCTGGAAAAAGGGGTCACACTGTTACAGGAAGGCAGTTACATGAGAAAACCAGCAAGACCTGGCCAGAGAACAACACTCCACTTCACCCGTCCGACTGACCTGATTCGCCGCCCCATAAAGGAAGACTTTACAATATCGCTGCAGTGAGTAACCCCCTTATGAAACTTGAGATTTGTATTTTTAGACTGTTGTGTGATGGCGTTGCATCAGTTCTTTAGGGGAACAGAGTCTTAACCTTTCATTAGTTTTTGGTTTCACCAGTTCAAACTCTGTAACTACCCAGCTCTGGTTTCTGGGTTTTGCCGACATGGAAGAAAAGGGCAGATTACGAGTTTATGAACCTCTCTCTGAACCCGACCTCCCCTTTCTCTAAAACATACACACATATTCAATTATATAAAGCCCTGGATTGGTCCAAATAGACATTTTTCTCAGCCAATGAACTAGCCTCAGAAATGTGTATAAAATTCAGATCAGCGTGAAATACTGGCTGATGGGATTCACTGCAGCTCTGTTCAACAAAACCCTCTCATGTTAAAAAGGGTTTCGCCCCGGCTTTAACCTTTCTTTTACCTCTCTTAACCCTTTCTCTATTTTTCTTCCCACCATTTCATCCCGTCTTTCATAATTCAGTCCAGTCTGTCATCGACCATTCCATGTGACTTTCTTGATCTTCCAGTGTTTCTTTCCAGCTGCTGAGTCTCTTTTAATATTGAGCCAGTGGCCTTCAACAATCTGTTCCACAGAGATGAGAGACTCGCAGAGGTTCAAAAGTCTGCAAGGAAGGACTGAAAGATACCAAGGAGATATCGAGAGGAGAGAAAATGAGTACTTATAGATATTATATTGTTCTTTAAACACTTAGTTGCATCATGATTTAGGGTTTAGGTCAAAACTGTACATACATCATACTTGATGCATTCAAGGATCGTCAGAAAATTGAAACTTGAGTGATTCTTTTGGCAGGGCTGACAAACAGTACAGTTGTAAAGACAAGCATTTCATCTGTTTAGGCTAACGTGGATGGCTCAGGTTTATGCTCTTAAGTCTAAGGAGGCGTTCAATGCATGTATGTACATATACAGGTTGGCGTGGACAGGAACGTTTGTGGATGAAGATTCTCAGTCATTGAAAGGGTTAAAGCGAAGCATCTGGTGTCATACAGGAACATTTCTATTCTTTTCTGCATCCTAAAACAGACAGCAGCCTTTAGCAGGTTCAGTTCCTGGCTGGTTAACCCCTTCAGTGCAGCTCTTTGTTCTAACTAATATATTTACATAAGCATAATTCAATCTACTGTGTGGCTTTTCTACTTTGACTATTTTCACCACTGTATAAACAAACTCAATTAATAACTTTATTTATCTGCAGCATTTACACCCACAGTTTTCCTTCAAGCGTTCAAAGAAAGAGTGAATTATAGAGAGAAATATTAAAGAGGAAGAAATGAAAGACAGACATGTATTAGCACATTATTACAGCAGTGGCCAGTCAGTCTGGGAACTCATAATAACCCTTCAACACTAACGACAAAACCACACACACATGTACACACCCTCTGGCCTTTTCTAGGTCTCTCACTGTATCTATCGGGTTCTCTCTAACTTTTCCTTTTCCTTCTCTTTCTGTCACACACACACACACAGTTGATGGTAAAACCAGTCCAAATCAGGGTTATTCAGAAGGTGGAAAGTCATTCCTTCTGACAGCCCCGTTAAGCAAAGAAATACCTCCACCACTAAAACCGGACTTGGGTTTCACTCGTGACACCACACCAGACTACATTTGATTTTCTGGGTTATTTCAAGTGCAGCGTGAAGCGCCAAAACGCTGTAAAAATCAGCCAGCGAGACAGCGACGCACGACTGGTGTTTATCGTGTTTGGGACGCAGCTCGAGACGCCAAGAGTCTGATTCCTCAGCCTCGTATTTCTCCGTTAGCATGAAATCTATATTATATACTGGTTATTTTCACTCTGGCCTTTGAGCAGCATATAAATCATAGATGAAGACTGGACCACCAGCTCTGTGTTGAAAATGTCAGGAGTTGTGGTGGATGAGGACACAGTTGCAGAGAGCAGAGCAGTTTCAAAGAAAAGCAGTCTTTTATTTAAATGCCAGGAGGGCAAACAAAACAAACTAAAAATCACACTTTGCGTGGTCGAAGGTAAAGTACAAAATAACAAACTAAAAATCACACTATTTGTGGCAAAACTAGGTGAGGCAAAAACAACATACTTAGCACAGAAAGAACAGGATCAAAAACAAGGCTAGGCTAGGTCCAAAGTTTAACAAAAAGCAAAAACAAGGTCTAAAGGCATTGCATGGCATAACCTGGTCACATGGCGGTAGCAGGGCATGGCAGAGACAAGGACAAGACTAAACACAATCCCCTTTGGTGACGACAAGACAAACTGGCAGAGAGTGCAGGGAAGACAAAGACTAAATACACAAGACCAGGGAAGACAACGAGGCACAGGTGATACACATGAGGGCAGGGCAGGTAATCACACAAGGAGGGAAAACACAGGAAGCAAAACTCAAGACAATACACAGGGAGGACAGGACTACCAAAGTAAAACAGGAAACACAAGACAAGACTAGACAACAAAACACAAACCAGGGAAACACCAGGACTACAGGAAAATACAATAACTAAACACAGATTAAACTAAAAACCCAAAACAAGGAAAACTAAACCATAAATAAACACCGGGTCGTGACAGAACCCCCCCTTCAAGGAACGGCTCCCAGACGTTCCTAAAAAACACAAAACAAGGGTTGCAAACAAAAATACAGAGAGCCAGAGTTCAAAAGTTTCAGAAACCAAAAAAAAAACTCAAGGTCCCAGAGTTCATGAAGGCCCCGGCCATGGGCCAACAGGGGCAACGGAGACAAAGGTCCCGTAAAACGAGAGTCTGGGGTGCTTGGGGGGCAGAGTCAGAAACGGAGGGGACAGGGACCCTCCAGGGTCCGGGCGAAAGCCCAGCATGGACAGGGGTGAGGACCCTCCGGGGTCCGGGCGGAAGCACAGCATGGACATGGCTGAGGACCCTCCGGGGTCCGGGCGGAAGCACAGCATGGACATGGCTGAGGACCCTCCGGGGTCCGGGCGGCAGCACAGCATGGACATGGCTGAGGACCCTCCGGGGTCCGGGCGGAAGCACAGCATGGACATGGCTGAGGACCCTCCGGGGTCCGGGCGGAAGACCACCAGCGATGGAGACGCGGGCCCTCCGGGGTCCGGGCGGAAGACCACCAGCGATGGAGACGCGGGCCCTCCGGGGTCCGGGCGGAAGACCACCAGCGATGGAGACGCGGGCCCTCCGGGGTCCGGGCGGAAGACCACCAGCGATGACGAGGCTGCGGACCCTCCGGGGTCCGGGCAGAACACCAGCGAGGACGAGGCAGCGGACCCTCCGGGGTCCGGGCAGAACACCAGCGAAGACGAGGCCGCGGACCCTCCGGGGTCCGGGCAGAACACCAGCGCCGAAGACGAAGCAGAAGACCCTCCAGGGTCCAGACAGGAAGCCAGAGCCGAAGACGAAGCAGAAGACCCTCCAGGGTCCAGACAGGAAGCCAGAGACGAAACCAGAGCGGGGGACCCTCCAGGGTCCCGACAGGAAGCCAGAGACGAAACCAGAGCGGGGGACCCTCCAGGGTCCCGACAGGAAGCCAGAGACGAAACCAGAGCGGGGGACCCTCCAGGGTCCCGACAGGTAGCCAGAGACGAGGACGAAGCGGGGGACCCTCCAGGGTCCCGACAGGAAACCAGAGACGAGGACGAAGCAGAAGACCCTCCAGGGTCCCGACAGGAAACCAGAGACGAGGACGAAGCAGAAGACCCTCCAGGGTCCCGACAGGAAACCAGAGCAGGGGACCCTCCAGGGTCCCGACAGGAAACCAGAGCAGGGGACCCTCCAGGGTCCCGACAGGAAACCAGAGCAGGGGACCCTCCAGGGTCCCGACAGGAAACCAGAGCAGGGGACCCTCCAGGGTCCCGACAGGAAACCAGAGCAGGAAACCAGAGCAGGGGACCCTCCAGGGTCCCGACAGGAAACCCGACAGGAAACCAGAGCAGGGGACCCTCCAGGGTCCCGACAGGAAACCCGACAGGAAACCAGAGCAGGGGACCCTCCAGGGTCCCGACAGGAAACCAGAGCAGGGGACCCTCCAGGGTCCCGACAGGAAACCAGAGCAGGGGACCCTCCAGGGTCCCGACAGGAAACCAGAGCAGGGGACCCTCCAGGGTCCCGACAGGAAACCAGAGCAGGGGACCCTCCAGGGTCCCGACAGGAAACCAGAGCAGGGGACCCTCCAGGGTCCCGACAGGAAACCAGAGCAGGGGACCCTCCAGGGTCCCGACAGGAAACCAGAGTTGGGGGTTCCCCAGTGACTGGACCAGTCGCTGGGGCTGAGAGTCCTTCTGGGTCAGGGCGTGGACCCAGATCTGATGACCCTCCAGGGTCAAGGCTGGAAGCCAGAGTTGGGGGTTCCCCAGTGACTGGACCAGTCGCTGGGGCTGAGAGTCCTTCTGGGTCAGGGCGTGGACCCAGATCTGATGACCCTCCAGGGTCAAGGCTGGATGCACCCCCAGCATCCAGACAGGTGACCTCCAGTGTCTCTGCCACCCCTGTCTTGGCAGGTAGTCCTCTGCGGGGGGCACTGGAGGTCTCTGGGGTAGGTGGCATCGTCTGGAGCCCGCCCTCTGGCCGAGGCGGGGGGAGCGACGTCGTCTGGAGCCCGCCCTCTGGCCGAGGCGGGGGGAGCGACGTCGTCTGGAGCCCGCCCTCTGGCCGAGGCGGGGGGAGCGATGACGTCGTCTGGAGCCCGCCCTCTGGCCGAGACGGGAAGAGCGACGCCGCCTGGAGCCCGCCCTCTGGCCGAGACGGGAAGAGCGACGCCGCCTGGAGCCCGCCCTCTGGCCGAGACGGGAAGAGCGACGCCGTCTGGAGCCCGCCCTCTGGCCGAGACGGGAAGAGCGACGCCGTCTGGAGCCCGCCCTCTGGCCGAGACGGGAAGAGCGACGCCGTCTGGAGCCCGCCCTCTGGCCGAGGCGGGAGGAGCGATGACGTCGTCTGGAGCCCGCCCTCTGGCCGAGACGGGAAGAGCGACGCCGTCTGGAGCCCGCCCTCTGGCCGAGACGGGAAGAGCGACGCCGTCTGGAGCCCGCCCTCTGGCCGAGACGGGAGGAGCGACGCCGTCTGGAGCCCGCCCTCTGGCCGAGGCGGGGGGAGCGATGGCGTCGTCTGGAGCCCGCCCCTGGGTGGCCCCGGAAGGGATGGCGTCATCTGGAGCCCGCCCCTTGGCGGCCCCGGAAGGGATGGCGTCATCTGGAGCCCGCCCCTTGGCGGCCCCGGAAGGGATGGCGTCATCTGGAGCCCGCCCCTTGGCGGCCCCGGAAGGGATGGCGTCGTCTGGAGCCCGTCCCTGGGCGGCCCCGGAAGGGATGACGACGTCTGGAGCCCGCCCCTGGGCGGCCCCGGAAGGGATGACGACGTCTGGAGCCCGCCACTGGGCGGCACCGGAGAGGATGGCGTCGTCTGGAGCCCGCCACTGGGCGGCCCCGGAAGGGATGGCGTCATCTGGAGCCCGCCCTCTGGCGGCCCCGGAAGGGATGGCGTCATCTGGAGCCCGCCCTCTGGCGGCCCCGGAAGGGATGGCGTCATCTGGAGCCCGCCCCTGGGCGGCCCCGGAAGGGATGACGACATCTGGAGCCCGCCCTCTGGCGGCACCGGAAGGGATGACGACATCTGGAGCCCGCCCTCTGGCGGCACCGGAAGGGATGACGACATCTGGAGCCCGCCCCTGGGCGGCACCGAAAGCGATGACGACATCTGGAGCCCGCCCCTGGGCGGCACCGGAAGGGATGGCGTCATCTGGAGCCCGCCCTCAGGAGTTGGGGCAGAGTCGAGGACTGGGCGGGGAAACCAGGGGGGCAGCATGGGGGCCACAGGAGCCTGGAACTCCTCCATGTCCTCGAACGCCCGGGCATAATGGAGGTGGAGCCACGGGTTAGCGCTCAGAGCTAAGTCCATCTGGGCTCTGAGTTGCTCCTTCAGGTTCCACAACTCCCCCAGCTGTTGCAGGAGCGAGATCCTGTGATCCACCAACCCCCTCACCTCCCTCCTGTCCGCGGGAGGTGAGGGCAGGTGATCCACCAGGTCGAGCTCAGCTTGGAGCTTCCTCCTCAGCTGGTTGGCCTGGCTCCAGAGGATCACCAGCTCGTACGGGGCGAACTCTGGGCCGCGGCTAAAGGCAGCCGGTTTAACTGCTTCTGTGCCTGCTGTGTCCATAGTGGCCAGTTTGTACTGTCAGGAGTTGTGGTGGATGAGGACACAGTTGCAGAGAGCAGAGCAGTTTCAAAGAAAAGCAGTCTTTTATTTAAATGCCAGGAGGGCAAACAAAACAAACTAAAAATCACACTTTGCGTGGTCGAAGGTAAAGTACAAAATAACAAACTAAAAATCACACTATTTGTGGCAAAACTAGGTGAGGCAAAAACAACATACTTAGCACAGAAAGAACAGGATCAAAAACAAGGCTAGGCTAGGTCCAAAGTTTAACAAAAAGCAAAAACAAGGTCTAAAGGCATTGCATGGCATAACCTGGTCACATGGCGGTAGCAGGGCATGGCAGAGACAAGGACAAGACTAAACACAATCCCCTTTGGTGACGACAAGACAAACTGGCAGAGAGTGCAGGGAAGACAAAGACTAAATACACAAGACCAGGGAAGACAACGAGGCACAGGTGATACACATGAGGGCAGGGCAGGTAATCACACAAGGAGGGAAAACACAGGAAGCAAAACTCAAGACAATACACAGGGAGGACAGGACTACCAAAGTAAAACAGGAAACACAAGACAAGACTAGACAACAAAACACAAACCAGGGAAACACCAGGACTACAGGAAAATACAATAACTAAACACAGATTAAACTAAAAACCCAAAACAAGGAAAACTAAACCATAAATAAACACCGGGTCGTGACAGAAAATACACTTTTCTTAAATATGTTGGCAGCCGAATCAGAAAGGTAACTCAAGGGCAAGGGGATTTCAAAAAATTCATTAGTTGTGTTTATCGTTAATCGAGCTGGAGTTCTTTAAGACAGTCAAAAAATGTCCAGCTTTATATTCAAAACCTTTAGAAAGCCATGTCTGTGGAGGCAGCAGGGGTTTAGAGAAGTTCTGGGTTTCAGTTTCTTGCTTAAGGACATTGACGCAATGTTTAGACTCAGCATTTCTTCATTTTTTTATTTTTAAAATGATGTCTGAACAAAGATTCAGCCTCTCTCACAGATGTTTGGGCCAACGTCACCTGACTAAGAGAATCAAGACGCTTCCTTTTAGCTCACCATGTCTTGATTTTTAGATAAACGCTCCCCAAGGAAGTTTAATTTCAGATACTGTAGATCATTGTGAGCACATTATGTCCTTAGTTGTAGGGCTGCAACAAACAAAAGTATTTTTGATACTCGCAGATTATTTTTGCAATTACTCGAGTACTCGGATCACGCATAAGTGTCATAGTTTTTCCATAGATACGACTGCATCTAGCAGCAGGTGGATGCCTGCTTTGGACCGCTGCAGTGCGACCGCCTCCATGCCCGGCGCCAAAACTGCGCACTGCGAAAATTAGCAATTACCAAAACCATTTAAAGACTTCATGGCACGTTTAATTTTAACAGCTACACCTGCAGCTTCAATCTTTGGCTGCCACCAGCTAATTCATGCACATCTTGTTGGAAGTAGACATCACTGGAAAATATTTCAATAAAGATGCAATTTGAAAAAACAAAACAAAGAGCTGAAAAACACTGCAGAGTCAGATGATGATAAAGGTACTTTGAACAACATGTTAGCATGCTAATAAGTCAAAGCAGCCTCTGAAGCCTCTTTATTGTTATTTTTGTCTGTAGGAATTGTCCATTTGAAATAACAAACAGCGTCACGGATGATCAAAACTGGAAAACAGTTCACTTTTATGTCGGGTTTAAAAAAAACTTTGATGGAAAATAAAAATCTCTGGTGACCGTGCACCAGCAAACAGTTTCGTCTGCAGGCTTTGATAGTTTCATTTTCTCCATGAAAAAGAGATCCCAGCACTGGAAAGGTGGGCTGAAACGATCCTCATCATTTCTTTTATTGATGGTTTAACAGCACATGCCGGGGCCTCAGCGATAGACCTGCAGCGCTTGATCCAGCTCCCAAAGCTTTGATATTCAAGATTTTCCGCCCTGACACACTGAAGCAGCCGACATCTGTGAAGTTAATAGTGTTAATATCTGCACTATCTGAAGAATAATTTCGAAAAACATATTAAAATGATGTTACAGATACGCCGCCTGGGCTTAGACTAAAAGAGCGCTACGTTTTGTAAGTTGCTGCTGTAAAAGGAAGCCAGCGACATCGTCGTTAAGATTTTTATATCTCACGCGAGGTCCAGGTCCACCGTTTGTCGCTGCTTCCAGGGTTTTGATATAAAATACAAAGGAACCAGAGCCACCACCATCTGCTCGAAACATAGAGGGTCCACATATTGTTTTCCATTTCTGCTTCAAGTGTGTCATTAAGACCCCAAAATCCTGGAATAATAAGACTTAATAATGCACAATAATGCAAATACAGCAGTATTGATCTGGGGACTTCAGGTCAACAGACCAACCCCTTAGAGTGCTGACTAATTAGAAACAAACTGCCGTTCCTTAAATGACCACTAGAGGCTGGCTATGTTAAAATCGCCAACTTTACAGCATCGGTTGCCACTAGGTGGAGCCCTGTTGGCACACTTCTATATGATTCAGCAGCACAACTCATTAAAGAGAATCATCAGAGATATAATCACACAAACAAAAGCCATCTAATTTAACAAAATGGCCGCCGCATCTGCACTTTTTTGGATCTATGATCCATTCCAACTGTGCACAGAAACCAGCGGAGGTGAGACCTCACCGTAGAAACTCAGGTCCCTCGTTCTGAGCCGCTTCTCGTCCTGCGGCTGCCGCCGGCTTCTCATGGAGGCGGCGGAATGATTTTCCATGGCATCTGCTCTGTGACGGTTAAAGCCATGGGAACAGACCTGTAAAACACTGGCCTGGACACACTACTGACAACGCACACTGCCATTAAAACAGACCTTACAGGTGTGTGTGTGTGGAGGGGGGGGGTAGTCTGACACCAAGACAGAGACAGCACGGTGGTAAAAAATAAAAGAAATTAAAAGGTGTATAGTTTGTGTAGATGTGTGTGTGTGTGTGGCTGTAAATCCCTATACAAGGTGCCAACGGCTGTGACCTTTGACCTGTTTTGAATGTTGCTGTATGTTGGAATGTGTAATAGCAGGATTTGGTGTTCCGGTGCCCCTGAAGGCGTTCAGTGTGTGTATGTGTGTGTGTGACCTCAGACATGTGTTCGTGTTAACTGGCACCATTAAGCCTGGAGGGGATCATTAGTGGGCTCTGGGAGCTGCCTTTACTGTACATGGTAGGGGACCCTTTACACACACACACACACACACATGAAAATGAGCTAATGAATTGAGCATGCTAAGTGGTACCTTACCCTTGTGTAATACCTCTTTATGTCACTAGATGGGTTAGTGAGTCGATGTATATTTAGTCTCAGTTCAACATGAGCAGAAGAAGACAAGGTTCTGCTTTGGCAGTCAAACCGTCTTTGGGCGCCCTCCACAGGCCAGACTCTCCTTTAGAGACAGGGTCAGGAACTCGGTCATCCAGAAGGGGCTCAGAGTAAAGCACTTGCTCCCGTTGAGGTGGTTTGGATTCCACCCCGGCTATCCCAGGACATACCTCCGTGTCCTCCTGCCCAGCCCTAGATGAGAGGATGAAAGTGCATGAATGGAAGGATAGTGGATCATCTGTGTCTTGCCCTGCACGTGTTGTACAAGACATCTACACCTGCATCTCCACCTGCAAACCGCTTTTAGTAGGAACACAAAACACTTCTAAATCCTCAGACTCCCTTTGGATTCATGATGTAAACTCAACCATGGAGAGAAAGCAATGAGCACAAAGAGATGAGGCGACCGGAGGAACACAAAGGAGGAAGATGGACTCAGGATGAGACACAGAAGAGCATGATGGGAAGAAGAAAAAACACAGAAACAGGAGAGGAGGTGGAGGAGGTGGGGGGAGTTAAACACGCTTCCACACAGAGCCTCCTTTTGGGCATTTTAAGTGGTCTCTTTGTCCTCCTTCATGGTTACCTTCCCTCCTTTTCTCTCTGCCCTTTCTTTCGCCCTTTTAACAGTAACCAGAGAGGCCAAAAACAATGCTGGGAGAGAGAGAGAGAGATAGACAGAGAGAGATAGGTGGAGACATAAGAGAGAGAGAGAGAGAGAGAGAGGCTTAAAGTGGGGTGGTTAGGAGATAAAAACTGTCTCCTCGCTGTAAGAGAATCCCTTCTTTTCCCTCTTCTTTTTTCCAGATAAGGGAAAGAGCAGGTTTATCTGTTGATGCTCAATTGAGGCTGGAGACCCAGTGTGTGCACATGTGTGTGTGTGTGTGTGTGTGTGTGTGTGTGTCAGAGACAGACGAGTTTCTCAGACCCCTGACGCCGGTCATCCCCTTGTCTTCTGCTCTGTTTTCCGCCCCAACCATTCATTCACAGTTTCACAAGACGAGGTCGGGCAGGCTCTTTTGGCATGGCGTGCACACACACACACACACACACACTCTCTCTCTCTCTCTCTCAGGCTCGTCCCTCAGGTAGCAGTGTCTGTATGGGAAACAGGCTGCTCAGGGTTCAGCGGAAGGTTGGCCCGCCTGACGCAACAAAGACACGGGGGGAGAAGAGAAGAAGAAGAGACACAGGAAAACGGAGGAGAATCTGAGGACGTGTGAAATTTCCTCTAAGATGTTCCCATTGTTTTGGCTTTGTCTTCGCTTCTTTCACTTCATTCTGTTTCTGTTTTTCCCCTTCATTTGTTTGGCTGCACAGATTCCTCATTTGCATCAATATGATCAATCGAATGTACAAAAAGATACGGATAATCTTGGAGGTTTACACTCTATTTGGACCCAGATCCACACACCTATGCAGTAGATTTACATTAACACTCATAAGGACAGGTTCATCTGTCTCTCGGGACGTCTTCTGTCATGTCCTTTTCCTGTTTTTACCTCCCTGTCCTCTTCCTCACCTTCCTCCTCTATTCTTACTGTTGAATGGGAAGATCCATGGTGACCCAGACCCCCAACCTCCTCCACTACACACACACACACACACACACACACACACACACACACACATTGCCTTGCCCCGGTCAGAACACCTCTCCTGGGACGTGCCAGGCAGCGAGGTGGGCCTCTCTGGCGGTCTGGACAGGGGGTCTGGTTAGTCAGAAGGAATGTGTGGAGTGTAAATGAACACACACACACACACACACATACCTGCACACACACAAGCTGAAACACACAAACCTAATCAGGAGGAATGACACAGCTTCTGTCAGCTGTCCATGTTTCCCTCTCATCCTTTCAATCTGTTCGTCTCCGGGGACGATGGAAGGACGGACTTTCACTGACAGGACACAAAGAAAAGGGAACACATCAGAACTAGAGGTTGTGGTTGTGGACTCCGCTCTCTCGTTAGCCGGGCTACAACCTTCCTCAAATTAACCCTGTAAAAACACTGTGTGTGTGTCACACCCTGCTTGATCGATGCCAACCGCTCAGAGCAAACAGTCCTGTGAAAGTCTGTGTGTAGACACCTGTTGGCCATGGATTGTGGGCGCAGCAAAGAAAAACAGACTGAGAATAGACTGATGGATGTTAGAACAGAGTGAGGAGTGGGCAGTGAACACAGGCTGGAAAAGCAGCCCGAGGAAAGAAACGTTGGAGATGCTCTGAACTTCCAGTGGGAGTATGTGTGTTCACCTCTTTGGTGAAGTCTAGTACTGGCAAGACACCTGGCAAAAAATGTCCTCCACACTCAGGGACACACAACCTCAAACGCAGAAACACATTTTGTCACAGGTAATCAGATCAGACCCGCTTTAAAGCCCAGCTTCAATGTTGGCTCCATGTAATAAGCAGGACTTAGGCCTCCAGACTCAGGCAGAGCAGCTGTGAATGGATTCTGGTCTCTACTTCCCTCTGGTGGGCAAACCAGGAACAAAGGTGAGCTGCGCCTGAAGGTACTGAACTTCCTTTCTGATCATCTTTCTCCTTCACTTAATGAATGTGTGTATATATATATAAATATATGTGTGTGTGTGCTCTCAGTAGCTGGCTTCCCTCTGTAATGTTTACAGCTCTCTGCTCTAATCACAGAGAATCATGTTAATAACACACTATTAGGCGCGCACACACACACACACACACACACCTAGTACTGAATGAGTCTTTTAAATACCACAGTGTTTGTTTTATAAGACTACAGACTCTGTGTGTGTGTGTGTGTGTGTGTTTTATAGTCCCATCTTGAAGCAGACCAACACTGTGCTGCACACTTACAGGCATTTTTATGTTCACATATTAAAACAGGCTGCAATAAAACACACACGCACACATAGTTCACACATCAAATAATTACACATATTAATAATGACCTAAGGAGGACTTGGTCCTCCATCACACTCATTGACTGCAGGTCCTTTGGTGGTCCCTGTAGGAAGGCCCTCAAAAGTCAGTCAATCCCCACACATGTCCATGTTCAGAAATCCACATGTTTACAGATTTAATGATGTCATAGGCGTGTCTCCTTCTAAGACTGAGCTTTTAAAGATGTGGCCTGTGAAAGGTTTCCTCTTGGCCTTACCTGCAGTTTCAAAGCATTATCTGATTTTCTGTCACATCCAACTGTGACAGATGTGTTCTAAAGCACTGGAAAGCCTTGCTGTGGTATAATCGCGACCTTTGAGGGATGCTGTCCCTGAAATGAGACCAAGTGCTGACCTCCTGGCCCTCCAGATGAAGCTGATGAGTGGAAAAAGCAGGTTCTAAAGTGGTCACTTGAGTCTGGCTCCCGAAGCAAAACAATGATTAAAAAAAAATCCCTGCAGGTTCTTTTGGTGAAAGCAAAGATTCTATCCACTCACATCGCACATCCTCCCCAGTGTCTTCTCAGCTTTGTAGGTCTTTGGTATGTTGAGTGAAAGATGCAGGAAAATGTGGACACGCCCATTAAACTTGACCCTGGTGCTCCACACTCATTGGAACCATCTGCTACATGCCCACAGTTACCTGCAGGGGCCCGTAGCTACGGGGTACAGGGCTGCATTAATGTGAAGATGCAAGTTTGAGCTGGTGGGGGTCTGATGTGGAGCTGAGGCCCAGACGAGAGGCCTCTGAGTCAGCCGCACCTCCAGGCTGTCACAGCGGTCCTGCAGCGCTGTTTACCAGAACGAGGCAGCAACACAGAGCTGCACAAGCTTCTGTCAAATGGAATGCAGTCCTCCACCGAAACATGGCGTACAAGGAATATTAGAAGCAGGAGTGTTCAGCTCATAATATTTCGTGCTTTGGCTGATTTCTAAAAATTTCACGCAAGCCAAGTTGCCCATTATTTTGGCTACTACGACTCAAAGAGGAGCTTCTGGATAATTCCTCTAAAGTGAGGGCGGACTATTGGTTTGGTTTGGGTTCTGGTGTTTTATGAGAAACAGGGTCTGAGGTAGCATTGGCAAGGAAATCTGATCCTGTTCGCAGGGCGAGCAACACGATTGACAAGTCAGCAGAAGTCTGTTCGTTTCCTTCAGACCTCAGTGAGAAGGAAAATTCAGCCCATATGTGGACGCTGAGCAAGCGTATCGGAGTTGGCAGCATGTGAACATGTTTCGGGAGCCACGTTTGACCAATGGGGTTCACAGCTGAGTCTGCCTGATCCGAGATTTGACCAATGTATCAATAACTCAGAATAGGAAGGAAGCATTGGTCTTTATGAGAGAGGCTGCTCTGCTTAAAGGACTAAGTGTTTCTTAGTAAGAGCCCTTTCAAAATAAAAGAGCTGAAGAACTTTACCGGGCAGGAACCAGAATCAGAATCAGAATCAGAATCAGAATCATGTTTATTGCCATGTAAGTGAAGGGGGTTCACATTACTAGGAATTTGCCTTAGTGATTGGTGCATACAAAGAACATATAATAATTAACATGCAATAAGATAAAAACTAAGATAAAATTAAGTAAATAAACTACAGTAAGGCTAAATTTACATGACAGACATGGCGTAACAGACATACAATGAACAGAACATAAAATACTGTGCAGATGAAATGGTAAACATAGACCCTTATATGATCGAATGGAACAGTGTAATAATGTAATAATGTAACAGGTACCACATGGATCGGTGAGGTGGTACTCGTGTGCAAGTAGTGCAAGATGGAGTAAACAGTGCAAATAGTTGTCATTGTGCAGTGACTATACTAATGTGACCTTCTGAAGTGACAGTGCAGAGCAGTGCATTAATTACAGTTTAACAGTCCAACAGCAGAGGGGAAGAAGCTGTTCTTGTGGCGTGAGGTTCTGGTCCGAATAGACCGTAACCTCCTGCCTGAGGGGAGTGGCTCAAAGAGTCCGTGTCCAGGGTGAGAAGGGTCAGCTGTGATCCGACCTGCACGCCTCAGAGACCTGGAGACGTACAGGTCCTCGATAGATGGCAGGCTGCAGCCGATCACCTTCTCAGCAGAGCGCACAACACGCTGCAGTCTGTGCTTGTCCCTGGCAGTGGCCCCAGCGTACCACACTGTGATGGAGGAGGTGAGGATGGACTCAATGATGGCCGTGTAGAACTGAACCATCATTCTGGCTGGCACCTTGAGTTTCCTCAGCTGCCGCAGGAAGTACATCCTCTGCTGGGCCTTTTTGATGAGGGAGCTGATGGTGAGCTCCCACTTGAGGTCCTGGGTGATGGTGGTACCCAGGAAGCAGAAAGAGTCCACTGTGGAGATGGGGGTGTCTGTCAGGGTGAGGGGGGGTGATGGAGCTGGCACTTTCCGAAAGTCTACTGTCATCTCCACTGTCTTCTGGGCATTCAGCTCCAGGTTGTTTTCAGCACACCAGGACACCAGACGGTCCACCTCCATCCTGTAGGCAGACTCATCCCCGTCTGAGATGAGTCCAATGAGGGTGGTGTCGTCAGCAAACTTAATCAGCTTGACAGACTGGGGGCTGGAGGTGCAGCAGTTGGTGTACAGGGAGAAGAGCAGAGGGGAAAGTACACAGCCTTGGGGGGTACCGGTGCTGATGGTCCTTGTTTCCGAGACATTTGTCCCCAGCCTCACATGCTGTCTCCTGTCTGTCAGGAAGTCAGTGATCCACCGGCAGATGGAGTCTGGAACATGCAGCAGGGACAGCTTGTCTTGGAGGAGAGCTGGGCGGATTGTGTTGAAAGCAGAGCTGAAGTCCACAAACAGGATCCTAGCATAGGTTCCCGGGGAGTCCAGATGCTGCAGGATGTAGTGAAGAGCCAGGTTGACAGCATCGTCCACAGATCTGTTAGCTCTGTAGGCGAACTGCAGGGGGTCCAGGAGGGGGGCTGTGATGGTCTTGAGGTGGGACAGTACCAGGCGCTCAAAGGACTTCATGACTACAGACGTCAGTGCCACAGGTCTGTAGTCATTAAGACCAGTGATCCTTGGTTTCTTGGGAACTGGAACAATGGTGGAGGATTTGAAGCAGGCTGGCACATGGCATGACTCCAGAGAGGTGTTAAAGATGTCTGTGAGCACTGGAGTCAGCTCATCTGCACAGTGTCTTAGGGAGGAGGGGGACACACCATCAGGTCCAGGAGCCTTGCGGGGGTTCAGTCTCCTGAACAGCCATGGTTTCCAATCATAAATAGATCAGTAACACTTGTACTTATATGAAACCTTAAAGTGACAAAAACTGCAGTTCCTCAGATGGCCACATGAGGGTGGCTCCTGCACAAAGTGTAGTCAGTTCCACTTAGGCTCCACCTCAAAGCAAGCAATCTCAAATGTAGCGGTTAGCACGTCAGTGGATGATGTTGGACGTCTTGAGGAAGAAACTACTAGCCCTTTTTAACAGGAAGCCACAAACACGTAGCAAGGCGGATTAATGTCAATCCCAGATCTTGAGAGTCGTTCAAGACGCCAGCTGTTGCACAAGGAAAACAAACTGCAGCTTGGAAGAAAGTTACAGCCACCATTCATCCCCATTTCTGGACTACCTGTGTACACCAGGTCGGTTGGCACTAAACGTTGGACGTCCAGAAGGTGCCAGATGCACCGTAAGCACCTCCTCTCTGTGGATGGATGGGTTTCTTAGCTTGTTACGGAGTCAGGCTCCGATCAGCCCAGCCATGCCTTATGTTTCAGCTCCCCTGGCACCACTGCAGTCCACTCGGCCCAGCCTGCAGCTGATTCTTCTGCTCCTCTCTGCTAAATGGGACTTTGAGATTCTAAAACTCTCTCTCTTTATATATATATTTCTTTAGGCTTGGACCTTGATGAAAGAGGCAGAGGACTGACTAAACTCTACCATCTGCAGAGGCTGAGAAAAACAATGCAGTGACTCCAGAGTGTGCGTGTACATCATCGGCAGCAGCATCTTTTATGCATATGAACCCGGTCCGTCTCTGTGTGATACCTGAGCTCAGTCTCTAAAACATCTTCTGGACTGCCTCCAATCCCATGTTCCTCCTGCTCGTACTTTGAAATCCGGTATGTTTGGGATTACGTTTGTCATGTGCAAAGTGGAATCGGATGCACGGATGTGTCCTGTACGAGATGAGCCCTGGGGCACAACAACCAATCAAATGGCTCGGATGGAAGCAGACTGACGGTCCAGCTCTGTCTCTGATGTGGACAGATGCTGCAGCGTCTCGGCTCGTAAACAAACGGATGTGTTAGCAATAATGCAACCACTGTTAGACAAACTCAGATGTGTGTGTGCTTCTATGTATTTGTGCATGCTTTAACATGTTTGTATGTTTACACCCTTAACCTTGTGTGTGTGTGTGAGATGCAGACCAGATTGCGTTTTTCTCCAGCAGCGAATTGGCTAGTTTTGTATCTCCCATCCAGAACCACAGTGACCAGCCAAATGCTTTTGACCTGCACACACACACACAGGGGAGTTGTGTAACAGTTGTGAGAACAGGAGTCTATTTCTGTTTCCAGATGGAGAGATGGAAAAAATGAGGAAGACAGACAGGCATCTGTCGATGACTTTGTGATTTGTCTTCTGTTTGCAGTTTGTGAGGTGACGTGGTGTCCTGTTCTGTTCAGCAACCCCCCCCCCCCCCAGCAAGTCACGTTGCATCTCATCTTCAATCGGCCTTGAATAAAGTGCTCACACTTCCACTCAGATGCCTGACGATGTGAACTGACAACTCTGATGGTGGGAACCCGTCCAGTCCAGACCGAGGAGAGAAAATGGATATCCAGAGTCTGAGGTCAGAGGTGAGTCTTTGACATGTCCTTTAGCCTTTCTCATCCCATCCAAAAATGTGGATTGAATCTTCGTCCTTATTTGAGGAACATGTCCATGCAGTCGTCACAACAAACTCTCAGCTTGCTGGGTCCTCAAACTCATCAGTTGAATTTAGCGAGAGATTTCTGCAGCTGTTTGTAGCCATGGATGACACTTTTGGGTCCAACTCTTCCAACCAGAGCCCAAAGAACAACCAGAGTCTCCAAATACAGGAAGGTCTGCATCTAAGGAAACAGGGTCACAGTGTTACAGAAACTCCTGCAGACAGCCAGGGGAGCAAAACAACAAGATCAGACCCCAACTCCACCTTTATCAAACACCTGATCGCCTGATTTACACCTCAGGCCACTTAAAGGGAGCTCATTTGTTGCGTTTTGTCATCGTCAGGGCTGTGGAAACTTTCTTGGACCTCCAAGATGCCGACTTGCACACAGAAGGGATCTGTGCGCTGCTGGACTCAGAGTGTGAATGTAGAGTGAACGGTCCAGTAAATGCAGCCAGCAGCTTCATACAGGATGCCTGCAAATATTTCACAATAAAAGCCCTGTTTATCCACCGACTTTATTGAATTTGTGAGTGTCGGTCTGGACGGTCATGTTTTTTGTTTCCAGTTGATTTTGGAGGTGAAACATCGTGTTCCACAGCGGAAATGTTTATCACTTTTCCCGTCCTCCTTTCTCGCTGGATTTTCAGCTCATTTCGGTTTCTGTCTCCTCCTTTGTCTTCGCGCCTCCTTCCTCTCATCACCTCCACCGTCCTGACCACCCTGCTGGAGCACTCGTGTTCCTCTCCTTCCTCCCCCTCTCTCTTCTCGTCTGCCTCCTCTCCGTTGTTTCCTCGCACTCTCCACCTTCTTCTGTCCTCCTTGTTCTTCATCTTTGACAGATGAAAAAAATGAAAAGAAAATAAATGAAAGTGAGTGGGAGGAGGGGGGAAAAAGAAGTTTGACAGCAATTTGCTTCCCTGCTCACATCCAGTCGTTCTGGCCAGACATCGACGGGTGGCTTTCATACCTACTAATAAACTTGTTTCCATCACACACACACACACACACACACAGAAAATAATGTTGGCCTGTTACAAGTTGAGACCATAAAAGTCAAACTGAACACACTGAAACACACACTTTAAGGCGACTGCGTTGAGGCTCTGCCAACCTTGTTCTTTGGCGAGCGTGGAGCACCGTTCACTGTGTGTGTGTGTGTGTGTGTGTGATTGATACCCCCACAGTCTTTGCGATATATCCCTGAGATCAGTCGCCATGCCGACCACAGTCAACAAACAGGCCATGGCTATTATCCTCTCAGTCTCATCTCTCTAAACCTGCGTCAATAAAGTTTTGCACAAAAGTTGAAAAAAGGTGAGAGAGGGGCGAGCGTCAGCATCTTCCACCGCGTCTGTGCCCAAAGTTGTAAAAACAAACTATGTTTAATCGTTTTTATTGCCGCGAAGACATCATGAGGCTTCGCTCCAAAATAAGAAAAATGTCTGACGCTGGAAAAAAAAAATTCACACCTACTCTCGCAGAACGACCGCTGGCGGGAAAATGAGGCACAACGGGGGATGTTATGAAGGCTGTGAGTCATGGCGGGGCTTTGGCTCGTAGCGGCCCTGATGATGCTCGGATGGAATCATCTGTGTTTTTGAAATATTGATGGATAGATGTGTGGTACCGGCACCCAGGAGCGAAGGAGGCTGCTGCCTCCACAAACTCCACAAAGAAAAAGAAGGAATTTACGCTCAGGATGAGGATGAGCCTCCACCCAGCAGAGAGAGAGGCGAGGCTTTATCTCGTCAGCTACTCCAGCCTCTTGTCAGGGCTTCGGTTTGTTTTGACAGTGCAGTTTACACATCACCGTGCGAAGCCGTGTTGCGACCCGACGTCTCTTTGCCCTCAGACAGAGGAAACAGCAGAGGGCCGCTGTTTACCATTAAAAAGAAAACCGCCTTGTTTTGTTTGTCGTCGTCTTTTTTAATCCGCACTGACGCAGCGGCGCGGGGAGCGGGCCAATCACAACATGGTTACCGGGGCCGAGGGCGGGACTTTTACAGTAATCAGTGAAATTCATGCACACAATGGGCCCGACTGTCAAAACCAAAGGAAAGCTGAGCGCAGATAAAAGGCTTGGAGGCCGCGCTCTGTAATTTCCTCTGGGCAATAAATGCTCTTATTCAGGTTTGTGTGTGAATGCTCCGAAATGATTTGAGCTCATAAGCTCCACAAAAGATGAAGTCCGCTCCTAAATGAGATGCTGCTTTGAATTTGCTGCTAAACTCTCCGGGCATCATTTTTATATAAAAAAAAAACAAGCTTCAGTGACATCCTATGAACTCGGCGACCTCCAAACCCTTAACCTGGACTAAAGATCATGGGTTTTTATGGATTTCTTTAACCTGCTGGTTTTTTTTGTTCATTAATTTAACCATTAACCCGCTGCACTCCAACCATCCTTTACAGCCAGTCACACTGTTGGATTATTGTTGACCGGCACACTATGGAAACAGCACAAGCACGGCTACAAGCAGAACACTCACACATTTTAATGGACATGCCGCATTCTAACTGTCTTCTAGCTGTAGCAAGCCAAATATACTTTCACATGCTGGTCACATGTGAGACAAGCATGGCTTCCTTGTTGTAGAAAGACGTGCAGAATTTTCTGTTTTTTAAAAAAATCTCAGTAATGCAAAGGCTGTTTTCTAACTAAACCATATGCTGCACATGATGCAGGAAACAACATCTGTACAGCAGAAATAAACACATTTACAGCCATGTTTATGTTTTTCTTTGCCCATATTTGGATGAACTGGGAGTTAGGCAGCACCTGGTAACCATGGTAACAGCAAAAACTTCCACACTGAGCTACAAAACTGCTCCATGTCACTGAAAGTTTGTGCGTCTTTATACACCCTACACTTGATACTGATGGCAGACACGCAATACAAGTTTATATTTGTTGCCATAATGAGCCCGTGTGCAGCTAATCCTTTTCTGGAACATCTCCACTTTAATGCAAACAAATAGTTAGCTACCGCTAACGTCTAATTTAGGATGAGTGGTGAAATGGCATGTAACCATCAGACCATCCCAACTCAATGCCATGCCAAGGTGTGTGTGTGTGTGTGTGTGTGTGTGTGTGAGGATGCTCCAGGCTCACATATGAAACCAATCGAAGATTAGATGCACTCCACCACATTATATTAACATGAAGATAAATCGACCAATTACAAAGCCACTAACAGGCTGCTACTTGTCCTCTGTGTGTGTGTGTGTCAGTGCCATCCACATCTGTGTGTGTTTATCACATCATTGAGGGGAGACAGAGAGAGAGGGAGAGGAGTTAATGAGAGTGATTGTGTTCTCCCAGCCGACCATGTCTGTCTCGGCCTTTACAGGAACAATGTTTGACTCATCTTCAGAAACCAGAAATCTCAACATGGTAAAATGGGAACATGAGACTGAACGGGCCTGAAACTGAGACCAGAACTTCTTTGGCTTCCATGCTATTTTTTTCCAGCTTGTTAACCATTTACTTCCTGTATTTATACAGACATTCACTCACAGACGCCATCTTGTGGTGCAAAGTGGTATCAACTCGAGGCGCCAGGCTAGCATACTAAGTTTTTCGAATGTTGCAAGTTAAAATCTTAACCCTGTTTTATTGATAAAATAATTATAGATAAATCAGTTTTTTTACTCACATAGTTTGAGTCCACACTGTAGGTTGGCGTAGCTATGCAGTGAGCTAAACTAAACTAATCTCAGTCCATGGCCAGCAGAGGGCGCTCAGCTCCACAGAGTGATTTCAAAGAAATACAAAAAGAAGAGAAGTTCTTAAAGTCTGAAAAATATGACACATGTAGCCATAGGCCCAGAAGAGATGTAACATGAGGTGGAAATATTTTTGTTAGCTGTGACACAGAAAAGAAATAAATAAAGCATGCAGCACAAACACTGTGTGAAAAATGATTTACGTTCTTGAGAAGATGGACAAACGAGCTTCTGCAGCGATTTTTGTGCCTCTGTCATTAGTTGTCGTCGATCATTAGTTTGTTGTTTTTCCCCAACAGCGGAACAACAATTTGAGTAGGATGGATGGATGTGGCCGATGGAGAGAGAGACAGACATCCTGCAGCCCAACAAAAAAAAGATGAAAAGAAAAAAGGGATAAAACACCAAAAAAAAACAGACTCAAATAATTTTTCTTCCAGCTTTCAAAACAAGAGCTGTGATGTCTTACTGAGGCTGTAAAGATGGAAGAGAGACACAACTGAGGCTTTCGTGTGTGCAAAAAAAAAAGTTACTGTTAGATAAAACATCAGATCCAAAATGAAAACCAGAACTTTAGATTTGAGAGAATTACATAAGATCAAAAACAAACTGGAGGATTTTAACTTGTGACCTGCTGGACGTTTTTGATCCAAACATTTGGCGAAAATATGGAAACTCAAATTAAAGCAAACACGAAACCAAAAAAAAGTCAAACAGCTCGTTTGGAACCCCGGAGCGCCCAGGATCTGAAGAAGTGGGAGAAAGATGGGGATTAAGCGCGTATAGCCCTTCGCTTGTAAACAAGTTTAAATTGGGACTCGAACTGGTGACCCCGTCTGACCATGTGGAAAACAGTTTACGGGTTTGAGTCCCAGCAGCTAAACAGAGCAGCCGAGGCCCATATGGATCCAGTTGGCCATCAAAGGCCAGAGAGGGAAAAATAAACACATTTTATATGATTTCTCTCTCAGAGCGACTCCTCGCTGGTGTTACTGGCTCACAGTATGAGTGTGTGTGTTTGTGAGTGTGACTACATGTGTCGATTTTTGTGTTGAGGCCCTTCCTGTGTATCGATCCTGACTGATGTGGCCCCGACCCGGTGATGTTTATTTTCTGCTGTAATTACAGAGAAAAGTGGAGCAGGGAGAGAGATGAAACAGAAGGGGAATGTACGCAGCAGGAGAAATACAGGAAGTAAAAGAAAAGCATGAAAGAAGAAGAAGAACAACAACAACAACAAGAACAAGAAGACATACACACAAAACAGAAACACAAATTGATTTTGGATTAAATTCAGACATCATAATCACTCATTTTCTTCTTTATTCCTTTATATTTGTATAAGGCTTATAATATACAAGCGTAAAAACTGTCAAAAACTGCAACTCCCTCTAGTGGGCTGGCTCCAAAAGTAAGTCAATCCCTACAAATACAAGTCACGTTTACTGTTACAGTGTGAATTTATGACGACTGTATGGGAAGGATTTTTACTTAACTTGCTCATTCTGTTTATTTCATGACTTTTAAGTTCTCATTTCTCACTTTGACTCCACTCACGCTCCAGCTCTTTGCCTGTATTTGGAGTTTAGGTGGACTGTTAGGTGCTGTAATTGTACCACAAGAAGTTGAAGTGTTTACTGAGGGGGGCGCTATTTGTGGAAGGTCTACAGGGGGGTTTCCAGGTTTAGACAGACAACAGCCAGCTGAACTGTCCTGTAAAAACCCTACGTGTGAGCAGATTGGTGTCTTTCATAATAAATGCAGAGGCAATATACAAGCTGAGCTGCTGAGAGAAAGCAGCAACTGGAGGTGGCTTCACTGGCTGGAGGTGCCTTCATTGACTGGAGGTGCCTTCCCTGGCTGGAGGTGCCTTCCCTGGCTGGAGGTGCCTTCACTGACTGGAGGTGCCTTCCCTGGCTGGAGGTGCCTTCATTGACTGGAGGTGCCTTCCCTGGCTGGAGGTGCCTTCACTGACTGGAGGTACCTTCCCTGGCTGGAGGTGCCTTCCCTGGCTGGAGGTGCCTTCATTGACTGGAGGTGCCTTCCCTGGCTGGAGGTGCCTTCACTGACTGGAGGTACCTTCCCTGGCTGGAGGTGCCTTCCCTGACTGGAGGTGCCTTCCCTGGCTGGAGGTGCCTTCACTGGCTGGAGGTGCCTTCACTGGCTGGAGGTGCCTTCCCTGGCTGGAGGTGCCTTCCCTGACTGGAGGTGCCTTCACTGGCTGGAGGTGCCTTCACTGGCTGGAGGTGCCTTCCCTGACTGGAGGTGCCTTCACTGGCTGGAGGTGCCTTCACTGGCTGGAGGTGCCTTCCCTGGCTGGAGGTGCCTTCACTGACTGGAGGTGCCTTCACTGACTGTAGGACACAGGAGTCCAAAGGCTGGAGGCTTTACACGTGGATAGACAGCCCAGACCAGGAGGACTGTGTAATATTGTCATCATGTTGAGGGGAGTCATTACAGAGCAGCTTCTTCCTGATCCAAGCTGAGCACTGCGCCCCCGCCTGAAGGATTCTTTAGGTAACGTCCTTTATGAGAACTCCTCCACCCCCTCCCCCTCCTGCCCTCCCCACCAAACCAAACAAGCATCCAGCCATCACAAACTAAAAGTCTAAATTCAGGAAATTTAAAAAGAGGGCAAAAGGACAGCGGGGACCAACTGTGTACAGATACAGGAAATGCCAGCTTTCCCCGACAAGTGCTGCTCATGCATTAAAGATCTGGCGGCCCCAGCCGCCTCGCCGAGCCACCCTGTGCATGACAACTACGGAACGCACACCTCTGTCAAGACCCACACCACAATTTCACGAACACAAGAGAAGCACGCCAGGTCGCCGGAGGTCACACGGCTTAAAGAAACAAGGCCGAATGACGCGTGAAAACCCTGAAAGCAGCATGAAAATAAAAATTCATTACAGATGATATTTTGGGAGTCGGACTGGTTAGCAGAGAGGACGCGGTCCGTCTGGGCCTCAGATCTTTCCTCCGCAATCTCTGTCGCACGTCTTTGGCCTGCCCGTCCTCGCCGCGTTCCCTCTAATGATAAACAAAAACGCCATAAAACTAATTCTCATGAAAAGCAGCGACATCAAAAAATGGGCTTAAACAAGCACCGCTGTGTTCTGCCCCGGGTTTGGAATTCTGTCCACATGTTCCCATTTGATCCCTGTTATTGCAGTCACTGAAACACAAATCCCAGCGACATTCCCACAACCACATGACTGAGACAGCCTCGGGGTCAGAGAGAGACAGAGTTTGCCAGTTTGCATGCATGCATTAGTGTGTGTTTTCTCTGTGTGTGTTTGCTCTGCACCGTTCCATGTGATTTGGTTGTAGCACACTCAGTCCATCTGTACGCTCCCTCCTGGTGGAGGTGATCCCTGTGGACCAGCAGCAGCGGGCCCTCTGGATGAGATGGGCCTCCTGGATGGGGTGATTCAGACTTCGGCTCCAGCTCTGCCCTGGAGGCTGAGTAGCAAAAGAGTAACAACATAAACAAAAGAAAGTTTACTTTAAGAAGTTTGTTAAGCAACGTACAAGGAGTGATTGATAAGTTTGTGTCCCATGGCAGAAGTAAATGAGATCCTGGTACAGGTTTAAGTCTTTGAGTGTCTCAAAGAGGTCTAGGAGGTCATAGTGGTAACACTAGAGGTCTGTGATCCTTCCAGCAGTCAGGTGCTAGAAGGCCAGGCCAGGCCAGGACCGTGTCTGTCAGGTATCTAGCGGCCTGCTCGCTGGGTCCTTAAACTCCTCTTCTGTCATTTCTGAGGTGGATCCTGAGACTCTGCAGCAGTTTGTAGCCAGAGATCTTGGACTTGAGTCCACAACCTCCAGCCATAGACACCAAAGAGGTCACATTCCTTCCATCACAGGAGGTGTACCTCAAGGTTTGATCTTGGGTCCTCTGTATGTCCACACCTCACCTGGGCATACCCTACCTGACATTATTACAGGGGCTGTGAGGACTTGTGGACTACTTTCTGGAGGTCCAAGACTTCTACAAATAATCAGAATTAAGTGTCGATGGACTCCTCCTCCCACTATTTACCCGTCCCAGCTGACTGGAGACCGGGCTTGTGTCAGGTGCACGTCTTTGGAGGTAAACCCTGCGTTTTGCCAAGTGACCAGAACAAAATGGCAAAAAAAAGGAAAGTAAACTGTGCTGCTGAACTTTCCCTCACCGAGCAGAGCTGAAGAGTGACGAACGCAGCAGAGCCAAAAACACAAACTCCCGGCTCAGGACCAGGCCTTCCCGGACTGCTGGGTGTGTTTGTGTGTGTGTTTTCTCTGAACCCAGCCAGCGCTTTGCGTAGGCTGCGGTCAAATCCTGGTACAGTTTACAGTGCAGGCTGTGACGCAGATCACTGCCCAGCAAGTGTGCGGTGCTGAGACTGCTGACCTGGGTCGGCATGGTAACGTGTTCTTAAAATCCATATTGAACGAACACACACACAGAGTGAATGAATGAGGCTGCCTGTGTTGTGATGTTTCTCTCACACGAGGCGGGTCCAAAAAATATTTGGCTTTCTAATTTTAAATTTTTTTTAATATATAATTCACTTGTTTTAATCATAATAAGACCATAATTAGGCCGCAAACTTCTGGTTATGTTTTGATGCAGAACCAGGTGTGTCACCATCTTATTTTTTTTTTTTTCCACATCGCTCTTGTGGACGAGTGCCTCACACAACCACGTTTAATTTAATACAAACTGTGCCTTTCAGTGGTCGTTTCTAGCAGTTACACTATGACTGAAATAACTGGGCCAACTACACAGACTTCCTCTAACATACCTCTACACTGCCCGAGTCCCTTTATCCAGTGTACAGTAGAGAACACACCGATTTAAAACATCACACGTACTTATATATACACACACACACACCATTGCCCAGTGGGTTGACACATGCTGCTGTAATAATTTGAGGGTGAATAAAGACTTTTTATTGAGCTTTAATGACGTGTTCATTCCGAGCGGCCCTCTAACAGTGACACAGAACAGAGAGCTGGCACAGGGATCGGCCTTTTAGCTGCGTGACTCACACACACACACACACACACACACACCTACACACACACGTTACAGTGAGTCGCTGACCCTCGTCTGACAGTCTGTCAGTATACGAGTGGGAAAAGTCGTGTCTCCCACACTGTGAACATGGACTTCACATCCTCCTCTCTTTCGTTCACACCCTCTTCATGTGTTTGTAAAAAGAACATGCATGTAAAAGGCTCTCAGGGCGTATTAAACACCAATGGGAGCCAGAGGAGGCGGCTAATTAGCCTGTAACATGGAGAGCCGGTGCAGCAGTCAGAGCAGAGGACGAAAATAAGAAGGAACTCGCAAAAAACGATATCACATGTGGCCCCCATAACGGACGTGCGGTGGAATAACTGACAGGATGCTGATAATGGTTAATCATGTGACCACGTACATAAAGATGGATGAACCTTCCTTTAATGAGGGAGGCTCTGGACGTCACCATCAGGTGAATTTATACTATCTTCATAATTAAGGGTACAACCAGAACTTCAGCTTCATCCAGCAACCAAAACCGGTTTTGTACCAGGCGGTTGGAAGATGGAGGTTTAGAGCCAGACCTCGAGTGGACAGTAGAGGAAGTGCAGTTTTTTGGGATGTTCGGATCTTTTGTCTGGTGTGGAAGTATTTTCACACAAATTAACAGTCTGTTAGCACAGTCTGTTAGCACAGCATGCTAAAGAGGTCTAACCTCGTATTCTACACCTCAGAATGTTCCTATGGTCAAAAAAGCTGTAAACCACACCTAAAATATTTTTTGCTATAATTGACAACATCTTGTGTTGCCATTAAATCTCCCTAAATCCTCCTTTCACACACAAAGAGGCAGGTAAGGTTAGCAGGACGTTTCAGCAATGTTAATGTGTCTTGTTAAGTAAGTCACCCGTCAAGGAGCCCCTGTGTTGTTTACTTTAAGATGCCTGGGAAAAGACCCAGGGTTCACGAGCAGTTCATAAGGCCCTCGTAAGATGCCGCTAAGGGGCCCGTAAGGTATTCATAACATGCAACCGTAGAGCCCGCCCCCCCCCCCCCCCCCCCCCCCCCACTGCTTAAACAAATCATTAGCATCCTGCAAAAACCTTATATGACTCAATCTTTTGAAGGAAATGAGAAAACGGGGCTCATTTTCTCATCGATGCAGCTGCATTTTTCACATTTCAGAAGGCGCTCAGGAACTGAAGTGAATGCTAATGTTAGTACAAGTATGTGTTTACGCTGCTGTGGGGTCTTAAATACTCAGCATCAAACTCCAGAATTGGGATAATCAGCAACAAATTAGTTTAACGATACTGGCAACAGCAGCATGACATTATTGTTTTCATATTTTCGTGCATTATTTGCCTCTTATTGTATTACAAGCTTCATTGCATTTAGTTTTATTACATTATTGGCATTTGTTATGGGAAGTGATTAAGTTAAAGGCATCCAAAGGGTCAAATGGAGGCTACCGTCTTATTGACTGACCACTGCGGAGACTTGAACCCATGACCTTGCAGCTACAGTGGAGCCTCCAAAACCACAAGGCCGCTCCTCCATGTGCAGCCCTGTGATTGGAGAGGCTTCGGTGTCAGTTTGGGTGACAGGAGGGCCTTTGTGCAGCATCGAGGGCCTGCCTGGGAAATTGTAGGTTAAATAGCGTTCCGGGGCTCGTAAGAGCGTCCTTGATGGGCTCGTGGGGAGTTCATAGCGTGGTGGAGAGGGTTTGTAATGTAGTGATGAGGGTTCATAAGGCTGGTGTTACAGGCACAGGAAGGTCAGGAACTCTGCAAGAAGCTAATGGCGGGTTCCAACTTGCAGCCTCTTTTTGACCTCGCGGAGCAGAAATGTCTCCAGTTCTTCCATCTTGTTGTTCTTCCACATCGTTTTCATTCATTTATGTTAAGAAACATCTCCATGATTCAATGAGCCTGGCTAAAGAGTGAAGACAAGCCTCCTTTACCTCATTATTTTCAGATTTTGACTGATTCATTCACTCAATTCTTTGTACATTCATTTCATCCTCCCAGCCTCTCTCCTGCTCCTCATCGCCCCCTCCTCTTGATGGGAAACCTCGGGTCAATGTGTTTAACACACCCACAAAAATATGGGGTTTTCTCACTAAAGAGGGCCCCCTGCTTCTGTTCAAACCCCCAACACGCTTGTTAAAATCCTCCCATGACGGTTCATCCTCAGCCTCTCTTTCCAGATCTTCATCGCTCACCTTCAGAGCCTCACTCTCCTCCGGCTCTCGCCCTTTTCACCTCTCCCATCCTGGAGGTGAAGAGTGCAGAGGAAGAATGCCTCTGACCTTCTTTTTGTCTTGCGCTTTCCTTTTCTCATTTCCTTCTACATACTTTCCTCCCATCATGGCCGGCTGCGCAATTTCTTTTTCGTTCTCCTTCTCCAGGGGTGAAGAGTGCACGGGGTTTTTTGCTATGGGAGTCATGGTCATTACTGAGCTATGGATGCTCACCAGAGGGGGGAGGGTTGGGTGGGGGACTAAAGGGCTTCAGAGAGACACTGTAAGCTTTATACTGTACTGTAAGCAGGCGTCTCTTTGTGTTGGTCAGCACTTCAAATGTCAAGAATGTGTAACAAAGACCAGACGAAGCAAAAGTGTGTGATGACAAACCGAAGGTGCTTGGTGGTGCTTTGATACCCAGGCAGGACACGATCCCAAAGCTGCTCCTGTGGCTTTACTTGGAGCTAAATATTATATGTATCATTACCATTAATGGACAGTTACTCTAAACACATCCTTCTACATGCAGTGATGATAAAACTCCTCTTATCGTTCGGTTTTCATCCTCTAGGTCTCGATCCCTCCTTCCTTTTTCTGGCACTGTGTGTTCCCTGCGTCTCTCCTCTACGCTGATGGCTTAAACAGGCCTCATCAAGTGTTTCACACACACACACACACACTGAAAGGGAAAGAGGACTCAGAGGGGTGATCATGGTTCAGAGGCCAAACAAATGTTCTGTCAGATTTACTGGCTGAGCGAGGTTGGTGGTGCTCGCTCACACACACACACACACACACACACACACACACACACACACACACACACACACACATACATATACGGTAATCCTGTGGATACATGCACTTCATTCCATCAAAAACACACAGCCCACCTGAACCTGAACAACCTCTGGCTGTTCCTGAAAACCAAGGAAAGATCTTTTCTAGGAGCATTTTGCGGGAATGTTGTAAAATCCTGCCAAAGGACTGATAGCTCCGATGTTTAGGAAACACTAGGATCCCACTAAAGGACTTAGTTCAGGGGATTTTCAGGGATTCTCAGTGATTTACACATACACCCATACACTGAATACTTGGATGGAGTCTGGCCTGGTGTCTAAAAGATTGTCTTGCATGGCCACTTAAGGGTCTGACAAGAAAAGGACTTGCCTGGGACCTGATTTAGTCAGTGCCTGCCCTTTGAAGGATCTGGTTCAGTAGACTGGCCCTGTATGGGTCTTGCCTGGCCTGAAGGATCTGACTCTTAAGAATCTATGTTAGGAGGAAGATCCTTGACTTTTACATCAATCTGTAACCATCACCATGAACTCCACTGCTCCAGCCTGACCTGAACCTCACCTTCACTCCACCTACGCCTTCCTCCTGATGGTCACCATGTGGCCAATCCTGGTCTTGATGCGTACACCAAAAGACCTCCAACATGAGATTGTTGAGAGTCACATCTGGAAAAATACATTTTCCATCTAATTTTCATAGTCACAAGGGTTTGATTGAAGTCATACGTGTGCATCTACCACCCCAAACTCCACACCTTCAGTCTGTGACTGCCGCACAAAGGCCAGAACTTAAACTCTGCTTTTGAGTGATGCCAAAAAAAGTCGCAGGGGTTCATGTTTTTTGGATGCAAAGGCTGAACAAGCCTGAGCAAATCCCCATGGTTTGATCATACAGTGGTAATCCAGTAAGAAAAATGGTATTTCAATCAACTGTTCCTGCATAAATAAAAGCACACACACACACGCACAGAGTGGTGGCTGTACAGTAACATTAAAGCTACCCTCGGAACGATCCTGTCTTCAGAGTTTTCAGGGGCAGGGATTCCTAATGGAGCCCCAGAGACCAACACTTTGAGGATCGGGTTACCCGCTCTCTGGCCTGCTAACATTCTTACATTTTTACATTTCACAGTGAGTGAAACGGCAGCTTCAAGTCCTGCAGCGGCATCAACACAACACACCAGACAGAAGGAGGCGCAAGGTCAGGGGTCAAAGAACTCTCTGCCTGATTTTTAGGTTCTGGTTCTCCAGAACCCCCCTTGAAGAGGGGTTGTGTCCAGAACCCAGTTGGTGGTGGTGGTGGTGTGTGTGTGTGTGTGTGATGTGGACCTCAGCTGGTGTTGTTTAGCATGAGACCCTGTGCCTGATCTTTCAACACCCTTACAACACACATTCATACGAAGACACAAATGAGCTCTCAGCGCCTCCATAGAACGCGTACATGCTAAGAACCCTCCGGTCTGATGTTCTGCTCCAGGTAAATTCATCTAAACAGACAAAAAAAACACACCGATTTTTCCCATCAAGCTCCACGTCTCTGCTTTAAACGTGTGTTGAGCAAGAAAATAGAAGAATGAAGGCGTGTAATCCATTTCTGCAGCTCCGACGTGGAATTCAGCTTCACAATAAACATGTTTGAAAGAGAGAAGCATCTCGAATTTTTATTTATACGAGCGTCTACCCTCCAATGCATTCCCATGACTCCCATTAGCATCGATAACACAGGCAAGCGTTCCTGTTGAATCCATAAACTAAAATGAATCTTGAGACTGAGTTCTACAGAGACAGAACGTTTTTCTTTTGGTCCATGAACAAATGCAAAAATTAAATCCCTGTCAACAACTTTCGTTCAGTTTGTGACTGTTATATAAAGTGCTAACGATCATTAAAATTTTCCTAAATTAATCAAATTAAAAATATACAAGGGTGTTTAAAGGAGCCGCCTACCGAGGAGTGGCCACCAGGAGGCGACAAAGTCCAAAATTTTCCATCAGTTTTTATCAATACTTACTAATATAGCACCATGTGTATACATATCAGCGTGAAGAGCAGGCGCCTCTTCTCTTGCCTGACAACCGATCTCTGATTGGTGCATAAAACTTTTTTTTCATTTTCAACCCAGCGGATTGGTGGAAAAGTCGTCTGTTGTCATTATGAAGTCACAGAGGCTCAAAGGTTACCACCAAAGCTAAAGCTAATGGTAAACAGCACAACCTCTCTCTGCTTGAACTAGAGTAACCTCTCTCTGTCACACACATATGAGCATGTAGTGTGTGTGTGTGTGTGTGTGGGGGGGGGGGGGGGGGGCTCTTTTCCATAGATGGCAGACACACACACACACACACACACAGATGAACACACTCCGAGGAGAGGAGGGGGTGGGGGGGCATGTTTGTGGTTAGTGCTGAGGAATTACCGAGGGCTTATTCCGTCATTTGCCAAAGCTCAGGGGGTAAAGAGGAATAACTCCACCAAAACACCAAGAGCCACAATAAAGCATTTCTGCTGAGAGAGTGAGAGAGAGAATGGAACGGAAAAGAGAGGCGGGGAGGCTGAGAAATGACAAAAACACAACCAGCATGTGACCCCTGAGGACGGCCGGGTCCAGGGTGGCAAAGGCTGCTGGGAAGGTGGCTGCACGACCTCCAGTGGATGAAGACGGTAACCGTCCACGGACAGAAACTAATCACTGACTATCAATAATATGAATAGTATCAAGGTACAACTCGGCCTGTCAGATTATCTGGAAGACAGATGAAATAAATAACAAACTGCAGTTCATCAAGCCACTTGATGCTAAGGCCATCATCATTTTAAACCATACATAAATATGGTTGAGTTTGGCCCTTGGAGCATTTGCTTCATTCATTTCACAAATAAATCATTCCGATTTAAGTAGCAAGCATCAACAAAATGCAGAAACTCTTTTACTGGAGGACTCTGGAAAAGAACGGACCAGAAGTAACAGTTTGACATGCATGCCGAACAGCCGCCAGAGTTCAAGGTGCTGAAAGGAATTTCTGTAAAAGTTCAACTGCTCTGACAAGGAAGGCAATTACTGCGTCCGCCATGTCCACATGTCTAACAAAGATCACACAACAGCACAAATGACTGACGTTAAAACGAAGGTGCAGAGAGACGGAGGACTGAGAGGTTAGAAGAAGGGACGAGGAGGCATTTATCAAATCAGATTTGTCCGTTTTCTCTTTGCTGGTGCAGGTTTGGAGTGAAACAGAGAGCCACATTGTGCAGAGAATAAGAGGGAAATTAGAGAGGGATGAGAGAACGAGGAGGACGAGTGCCAGGGATGAGTGACGCTCTGATTAAAAAGGTGGAGGACTGTGATGGTAATGACGCATCTGTCCGCTGCGCCGGCTTTAATACCTGCACACGGCCTCTGTGGCATCGATCAGTGTGTGCATCTGTCTCTGAGTGTCCACACCGGCCTTTATCCTTTCAGGAATCTGACACGTCTTTCAGCATCGTCCTATTTGGACACCTGTGGAGGACAATAACGGACGGACCACCTGCATCTGGGCGAACCCGGCGCTGACAGATGGACGGACAGAGACGGTCCTGATGCAGGGTCAAGCTAAAGGAATTGAGACATCGACCACATCTCAGTTCTCATCCAGTTCTCACACATGTCCAATGCTGCAACAAACCTGCGTCAACTGTGGCTCCAAATCGTAGCAGCACGACACCAACGACACCAGCGATGACCGCTGTCTTGATTTAGCTTGTTCGAATTTGAGCAACAAACTAGCTTAACAAAGTTCAGTCAGTTCAGTTTGAATAAGCAATTGTTGCTATCAATAGCTTGCTAGCTGAAAATTGGGCCATTCTGACCACAAGCTAATGGGCTAGCTTTCTGTTTTCTGCTTTAACCAGATCTGTGCCAAGTTAAAGCTAGCTGGTTAAGCTTAGCTTGCTTTTTCACTGCTACTTTCATAGCTAGCTACTATCAAAATAGATTGTTAGCTAGCTAGCTACGTGTCCCAGAGATTATTATTATTAGTAGTATTAACAGCGTGGATTCAAAACAATGATGTGTCAAGGGTTAGCTAAGAGATGCAAGGCAGGGGTGTTATCAAGTCAGCTAGCTGCAGCTTTGCTACATGTGTTGCTATTAATGCTCCAACTGCAGTTCATTTTATGGCCACAGGTGTCACTGTTTCCCATTCTTACATTTAAATATGATGCTAACTAGACTAAAACAGGCCGGTTTGTCAGTGCACATGTATTCAAAATACATGCTTGTTCTTATATTTTCCTACTGTGAGCTTTAATTTACGTCACAGTTTAGCAGCTCCTGAACGTCCTCATGGCGTCGTGCATCCATCCAAGACTGATCGCTTGTGCCTGCAGTGTATTGAACACTGTCGCCGGTCACGCCATGTCATTAAAACGGAGGCCATAAATGTTGGTCCTTCCATTAATTATCTCTGAAATCCTCATTTAAAAAAAAAAACACGGCTGCACATGATGATTTCCATGATTAAATATGACGCCGTCCCTTCTTGTGCCCTCCATAATGGCGGCCCGAGGTAATCCTGGGTAATTCTCCATATGAGTTCACTGCCGCTAATTGCACATGTGGCATCAGGTCTCATCTTTATGATGAAAAATTGAACAACAACGAGAAAATGGGAGAGATTTACTGTAACGCTGAGGTCAGACACACACACAGGCCAGACAGATATGACATCATCGTGGTCTGTGATTCAGTCATCACCGGCGGCAACCGAAACCAGAGCACATGACTACAAACTGATATATTAAGACCCCTGTGAAGTGTGTTTGTGTGAGTGTGTGTGTCTGTTTGGACAGCTCTATCCATTTTTCTGTCCACACGCTGCTCCTCTGAGTGACTCCTTCTCTTTGCTATTTGGTCCATCCATCAGTTTTTATTCCTTGGTTTGTTTGTTAGAAGCTTCTGTCTTCTTCTGTGACGTGTAAATGATCCAGAACGTCTGAGCTTTAAGTGAACTGAACACAGAGCAGCAGGAGGGCGCTGTTCTTCCACATCAAATACTGAACTACTGAAGGAGTGACTCCACTTCAGGGAAAACAAGGAGAGAGTGATTCATCTCACCAGGCTGGGAACTTTCAGTCCATTGTGGAGGTGGAAGTCTCTGGAGCTCATATCCATCCATCCATCCATCCATCCATCCATCCATATATTCATCCATTCATCCCTCCATCCATCCATCCATCCATCCATATATCCATCCATTCATCCCTCCATCCATCCATCCATCCATCCATCCCTACATCCATCCATTCATCCCTCCATCCATCCATCCATCCATCCATCCCTACATCCATCCATCCATCCCTACATCCATCCATCCCTACATCCATTCTTCCCTCATCCATCCATCCATCCATCCCTACATCCATCCATCCCTACATCCATCCATCCATCCATCCCTCCCTCCATCCATCCATCTTCAAACACTTATCCCCAGGAGCAGCAGTTAAGCAGGGACGCCCAGACTCCCTGCTCCCTGGACCCTTCTTCTTCCAGCTCCTCTGGGAGGATCCCAAAGCGTTTACATGGAGAAAATGTTTTCTCACTGTAAAACACTTTTTGTCAGATAGTTCACGGTCTATTGAAGATATCAATGCTGATGTGTCTCATCTCCTGAAGAGTCCATTTTTCTACTGACCCTCCTGCATGGAGCCTGGTCTTTAGAACCCTCCTGGAGGCAGCTCTTCGTCTGACCACTATGTTTACCATCAGGTCCAGGTATAAATCACATGTTGATTTCTTCATTCTGTGTTTTCATGTGGATAGAAGGCATCAGAAAGTGTAAATATTCAAAGTAATGATGATTTAACATCCTCTCTCTCTTTCTGAGTGCACACACTCTTCTCCTCTCTGATGTCATCACGCGCTGCCGACGACCCCCCGTGACCTCTGACGAGCTGTAAATCGCTGCCCGACTCTCCATCTATCGATCTCATAAATATCAAATGCTGAATAATAACAGCAGGCTCTCAGACTGCGGAGCTGAACCCCGACCCTCCACTTAGCACAGTGCGTCGGAGGGGGGGGGGCATTAATGACCCGCGCCGCCCCGAGCTGACGGATGACTTCTGGCTCATGGCGTCACCGCCTCAGACAGGCTTTTACGTTGCTTGTTTATGAGGCCAAGTTTTAAATAACGCCATAAAAATATGTCCCTAACTGTTAATTCACACATCGACAGAGAGATAAATGTCAGGCATATTTACAGTTGGAATGATGTGATCAGGACGGCAGCGTGTTTTTAAGTGGCAGGTGTTTCATGTCAGGATCTGCAAAGCTCCGTAACTCTGCATCACGGTTCGGGACTGAACACGCTGAAACGCCATTCACACCCAGCGTCTCCCAGACGTCCTAATGAGCCACGAAACAATATTAGAAGTTCTTTAAATGTGTGTTTAAAGCTGCATTGTTCAACTTTTGGCCACAAGGGGGCAGAAGACAAATCCAAAACAAACAAACAAACACTCAGAGCTCTCATAAAACCACGAAAACCATCAAGTGACCCCAAACTGAGCGCCACGGTTGTACCGTGTGATCAGTCACAGTCACAACTGCAACTTAGCAACATAAGCTAATTTGCAAACAATAAGCTAATTTAACCATTTAGATCTGCCCCAAGGAGTCTGGATGACATGAGCAGCCTGACAGTCCCAGCCTGACACTTCAATAAAAAGTGTTACTATGAGGTAGGAAAAAGGGTGAGAGCATTAAGATAAGGATCAGATCAGATGAGGTGAGTAGAATGATTGTGTCATAAACAAGGAACAGCCAAAAAAATATTTCTTACGTAAAAACTATTGATTCATGACGCAGAAGTGAGGAAGTCAGTACGGCACTAAATCCCCTCCAGCTCCAGAGGTGCTGCACTAAAGCTTAACTCTGACCTTTGACCTCTGCTGGATCAGTAAACTATCACCTTATTATCAAATGTTGGAGGATCCCTCCGCCGGCCGACACGTTAGTCTCTTCAGCTTTTATCGGGTTTCACACCCCGACAGCTGTTGAGTTTGAAACCAGCGGGGCGCCCATCTCACTGATGTTATGTGTGTGTGTGTGTGTGTTTGAACAGCACAGAATGTGTTTTACAGCCTGGGAAGGTACTCGTCCTCGGGGCTGGTGTTGTTAGTGAACCACATTCTTCTCTCTTCTTATAATCACGCACAGACCCACAGTTCAGCAGCAGGGCAGGGCTCAGCACACACACACACACACACACACACACACACACCGCTTTCATCCCACACACAGAAAATCTCTTATTGATATATTTTTCTCATTACATTAAAATCTTTTTCTCATTAGCGTCTCATACTGTTCAGTGGGAGCGTTGCTACACGACAGCGATATAATGTTCAAAGCGCGTGGTGCTTTGAAAGCTATATTGTTATCTGGCGTGCCAACGTTTTACTGTAAAACCATCGTGTTCTTTATTCGAAGGAGGTCCACCTCGGAGATCTTTTTTTTTTTTTTTTTTTTTTTAAATAGGGATGAAAGAGTATTTATGATAACGCTGCAGTCATACAGTGTGCAGAGCATGCTGGGAGTTTTTGAAGTGAAGCAGTTAAACTAACATTTCAAACAGTAAAGAGGCTACGTTCAAGTCCACTACTGAGCTAAAATGGTCTGTATGTTCTTCCTCATCAGTACTCTGTGTTGGAGCATGGTGGCGATAGTGTCATGGTTAGAATCAAAGGCTGATGTCTGCTCCAATGAGCTCATCCAGCCTACACTTACATACAAACATGCAGATTGTCTGCACGTGTTCTTTGAACAGAATCAGAGAAAACAGGACACTTACTCTGACTCCTCACCTCATCTCATCTTCTCAGAGGCTGTGAACCTGACAGGTGTGAAATTATCCCTCCACCCGCCCTGCTCCTCCTCCTCCTCCTCCTCCTCCTCCTCCATCCTCTGCCGTGAACTCCACACATCTGGCAGATGGGCTGTGAGAGAGAGAGAAAGAAAGTGGATACAAGTGAGAAACACAGTGTGCACAGTGAGGCTTTTGATTGACAGCTAATGACCAATAAGGCTCGCTAACACCACTGGATCAAGTGCATACACGCCCGAGTGTGTGTGTGTGTGTGGGGTTTCCGGAGGAAATGTTGATGCATGCCTGCGTCACTGTGGGTGATTATGTGTGTGATGTGATCTGTGTGCGTCACTGCATAAAGTACATGATTCCTGTGTTTTTGTGCGTCAGCCCTCGTTTGCTAATCGCCCTGATCGATGCAGAGTCAGAGAGTCTTCGCAGGTTTGATGTTGTTCCTCTGAATAAATGTCCTTTCTACCCCTCAGTGGTCAGCGTCTTACAGTTTATGTCACACAACTGAACCACAACTTCACCTTGGAGATGTTTTCTTATCTTATATTTCACTGAACAGGTGGTAATCTCAAAATTGATCGATGGATTTGGATTTGCATTTTTTTGTCTTTTTGTACCTTTAGCATCCTTCACAAGGACAATGTGTCTTTTGAAGGCTGCAGCCACCAAAGCTAACATGCTATCTTCTTAGGTTAGCATGCTCTGTGTGGACCACACACTTTGTAATACCGCTTTAAACCACTAGGTGGTCTTGGTGAGTCTGTCAGAAGTAGCGCTAGAGTTAGCAGTGTCGCTTCAGTTTTTTGTGGCTATTTAACTGAAACAGTAGCGCCCCCCATTTCAGACAGCCGGTACTACAAATGACGACCACACAGAGTTCTGATCACTGACTGAACATCTCTAACGGTCTTCGCTCCTCCATGTTGTATCTGTCCTTCCTCTCCCATCCTCCTGCAGCACAGTACTCGGTCTGTGTGACTGGAGCAGCAGCTCAGGTACAGTAGTGTTTTCCATATGGCTTCCATTCACTGACTGTAGAGAAAGGCTATATTGTACCAGCCTGGCCTGTAAAAACAGAACAGGGGCGACTCTTAAAATATAATGAAAAGCCCGCTCCTCCGTTTACATCGCCTGGAGGAGCACTTCCACCTGGCTGCTGGAGACATCGTCCTGTAGCCGAGCGCTCATAGACTTCATCCTCATGACGGGCGGAGCGTTCTGAGAGCTCAGTTTAAGACACGTAACTATGCTGTTTTTATAAAAGTAAAACAAACACAAACATTCTTGTTTGGATGGTTTCAGGATTATGAAAACCAAAGCTGAAATTTCTGCAGCTATATTTACTATTAGCTAAGTTCTGTTTGCATTTAAATGCCAAGCTACATGTACAGCATGCTAGCTAGCTTTTTAGCCGACAATGAAAATGGCAGGGGATGCAGTAGGCTAGCTAATACTTGTTAGCTAATGTTGGTAAGGCTAATTTTAGCGAGTTAGTATGCTAATCTAGGTTAGCATTTACTGCATGTGTTTCTCCACTTTAGGAGGCTAGCTGTGAGCTAGGCTCCTACAGGTGTGGGTACCTATAATAACACAAGCCACATGTAATTCTGACCCTAATTCTCCTCTGTTACAGCAGGTGTGCCTCAGGGGTCCATCTTGGGTCCTCTTTAAACCCCATTAGCTTTAATCCAACAACATACATATATATATATATATATATATATATATATATATATATATATATATATATCGTTGGCATTTAGTGGGTGGATTACTGCCTTTTAGCTCTGTTTTTGGTCTTCATCTCCACAGTGAAACAGGATTTTACACTTGCTACAAGCTCATTGCTAACAGCTAGCATAAAATTAGGGCAAGAAACAGTCATAGAGGCTGCCTCCTCCTACAACAAACAAAAACACACACAGACCTTCACCAAAATAATGAACTGTACTTTGCAGACAAATTACATTAGTAGAAACACATGGCTCTCTCACACACACACACACACACACACACTAAATATTCTGGGCTCATAGGCATTAATATCAGGGGTGATATAATGACTCCCGGGGGCTCTGACCTTTATAAGTGGGATGGAAAACAAAGGCAGTGCTTAGACAGACACACACATATATTACACACACACACACACACACACACTTCCAACTCCTTCCTATGATTTATTGTGATAAAAGGGAGGACCGTGGCCTTGGCAGTCTGCGGTACATTTTACCAGGATGATTTTTTTCTGTGCTGTTATTTGTGTTGGTGCTGGAGCAAGAGTCGCTGTGTGTGTGTGTGCGTGTGAGGGTCTAGACTGGTGTGTGTGTGTTTGTGCAGCCCTCCATCTAAGGACTTGATCCGTGTCCAGCTACTGAAAACATTTATTTATTCTTTCCTCCTTTTAAAACAAACGGTCTTTAGCAGTCGGGGGGAACGTGTGTGCAGCAGGTCTGTGACTCTTTTAATGTGGAGATTATAAATTCATATTAAATGTGTGTGTTTTCTGAGACGTTCCTCATAGAGAGGAGTGAGGGAGGAACCATTCATCATTCATTTTAAAGGAAGAGACATATGAAGAACAAGACAAACACAGGAAGGATAATAAGATGGATCATCATTAAATAGTCATCTGAACCAATGATCACACCTCGGAAGAAGAATCCACAGTGCACCGAAGATCCCGGGCTTCACATGTGACCTCTGTGTCAGATGATTGGACAGTCTAAAGTTTAACGTGCTGGATGTATGGAAGGTCATCATCTAATCTACGAGCTGCTTATCTCTCCGGAACATGACCAGGCACTTATCACCAACACACAAAGCTGTGAGCTCACAGGCTCCTGAGAGATCTGGGACCACCAGAAACCAAAGAAGGATCCAAAGAGCAGAGAACAGAGAGCTGCAGACTGCAGTCCTCCCCTCCTACAGGAGGGGTTCCTCAAGGTTCAATCTCAGGTCCTCCGTTGACCCTTTCCTTACCTGGTTCAAGGGTCAAACACAAGACGACTACCTTGATCTGTGAGAGAGCTACAGGAGAAAACCGATGACCACCACCACCATCCAACACAAAGGCCGAGCACACAGGTGGCCGTGCTGACATCATCGCCGCCTTGGAACACACACACACACGATCCCTGAGAGCGTCATGGGGACTACGCTGTTTTCCAGAACTGACTCACACCACAAACTATTTACCACTGACCTCTGAAGGAACAAGATATGAAACAGAGGAGAGGCGCACACACACACACACACACACACACCATCATACAGAAATAAAACCACACACAGTCAAAGACATACCAGAAAAGCCATATTAGTTATTAGAGTGGTTTTAAAAACACACGCTGCCAGGGGGGTGGTGGTAAATCAGCTGCTGGGACTGTGATGAGGGCCACAACTACACACACAGAACACAACACACACACACACACTGTGCTCAGTAATTGTGTAGTTGAGTCAGTAAAAGTACAAACTCACACAAATGTTTATCTACTTATATATAATGCAACATCATAACAACACACACAAATATCATGCCATGCACACACACACACACAGCATCGTCTGTAAAAACCCCCATAAAACATTCTGCTCTCTATACCTTCAGCTCTAATTGGCGGAGGCCTGTGATTGGCCGCTGGAAATCTGCCAACAACCAGTAAGAGGCCTCGGTCTGTTCGATCGAAACCATGGCTCCTAAAACAGCAGGGCAGCAGAGTGTGTGTGTGTGTGTGGTCACCTTAGTCAACAACAGTCACAGACACACATGTAACCGTGCTGCAGCGATGGCTGCATGATCCCAGTCTACATTCACCATAAAACCTTAAATGAATAAAGTATGTTAAACATCCTGTGTGAGTGTGTGTGTGTCTGGCACATATGTTAGACTCATAGGCCTCACAGTAGGAGGTTTCTAAGCCACAATGGTCCTTGTAATGTAATTGCTGCTGCTGCTCCATGAACATGAAAATGTTTGACACACCTTCATTTACACGCTGCCTCTGAAGGCCACGGCCTTCGCAGGACACACAACGACACACAACTCAGACAAAGAGTTCCATGCTGCGTCCTTCAGAGGACACATTTGAAGACAGACTGTGTCACTACACTGTGACACAGGCCGATATACAAAGGATGCAGTCCTTGAACTGAGACATACTGTAACCTCAGACACACATCAGTCCACTTCCTGTGCAGCTAGTGACAGAAACTTCACACCTCTGGACTTTCTAAACATGAATGTGATCAGGGGAGTTTTAGTTGAGTGGCGTCATCCTTCAAAGGACATATTTGAAGGATGATCACGTCACAGAAGTGAGACAAAGTCTTTTCTGTGATGGAAAAAGATGCAACAGATGGCTGGATTATTTTTTTTCTTCAGGAGAATACTCACTTCAGGTGTGGGCCTTGGGCCTCCGTAGTCTGCGGCCTCTGTAGCCTGTGGCCTCTGTAGCCTGTGGTTCTGTAGCCTGTGGCCTCTGTAGCCTGTGGTTCTGTAGCCTGGGGCCTCTGTAGCCTGTGGCCTCTGTAGCCTGTGGTTCTGTAGCCTGGGGCCTCTGTAGCCTGTGGCCTCTGTAGCCTGTGGTTCTGTAGGACGCAGCCTCCAAAAAATCTGGACGCTTTTATCTATTAGCGTAGCATAAATTAGCAAATAATATTTTTACTTTCAATGCATGTTTAGATAAACTCCTCAGAAAACCTCCAGGTCAACACACACACTTCTACTATGACATAATTAAAAATGAAAGCATGGTGGAAACCGCCCTCTGACACACTTACATGTGGAAAATACATTCTAATACACTCCTGTCACACACACACACACACACACACACACACACACACACACACACACACGGTGTAGGTCAGCAGATTAGAGCAGACTAGTGAGGGGAATAATGTTAAGTGGAAACTGAGCCGAGCTGTGGAACAGAATTAGCGCTAATGTATAGCTCTATTGTAGCAGACGCCTTTGAACATGAAAAAACACACACACACACAGAGCTGTCATTAAATGTCAGAAATACACAGATGCAAAACAGATTACAGGTTAGAGTGTACACACACAGACACACACCTCGCTCTGAGGCAGGCGGGAAACGAGCGCTAACCTCGCTTAAAATGGATTTATTTATGAAATCTAATAATCGCAGCAATAAAAACATATTGGTATAAAGTTTTGGCCGTTTTTCCTCGCTGACGTCTAAAACCCACTTTTTCCTGGTCCCATTCAGAGAGGCGAGTGAAAGGATGTGTGTGTGTGTGTGTGTGTGATTAGAACTAGACCCAAACAAAAGGATTTAACCCAACAGGATATGACATCATGACGCTGGATGGAATCCCAGGCATCCGATTGGTCGTTTCCATCATTCCGAATGTTTATTCTACAGCGATTGAACTTTTACTGCAGCGCTATAAGCCCCGGCTTTAGGACTTACACATACAGGGAACATTTCATTAAAAGAGGGATGGAGGGAGAAAGGGAGAGCTCAGAAAGCAGGAAAAGAAATTTAAAAGAGAGATCAGAGAACGAAGGAGAAACAGGAGGTAGGTATGAGGCGAATGTAATGATAGAAATACGCAGATGATATAATGCTGCTCTCTGTTGGCTGGAAACCAGAGCGAGCACAGAAACGAATAATAATGAAATGTCTGAGACGTAGAGCGTCCCTCCATCATGGCTCTGACGTTGCAATGATGAAGGAAAGCTCTGCCGCTGGCCTGTTAGAGAGAGACATGAGTAATATTACTATTAAAACACGTGTGATCACATGAAGTGATGGTACATGAAGGCAGCACGTGACGCGCTCAGCATCCGCCCGGCGCTGCTCACGTACGAGACAATGAACAATGAGCAGCAGTGAAAGGCTGCGCTCTGCATGCACTCAGATTTATAGAGCAATCATCACAGTACGAGACTCACTTTACTATCTATTGTTGCACAGAGGGATATTGTGTAACTGTGACCACTGCAAACAATGGGCGCACAAATATATTCACACACTTTCAAAAAAAAAAACAAACAAACAAATGAGCAAATAAACGCTAACATGCATGCTTGAACGCACACACACACACACACACACACCAGAACATCTCCCACAGCAATAACACACACTTCATTTCACTTGGTTTTACTGTCCGCCTCAGAGGTCGTTACGAGCAGCCTTTAACGAGAAAATGAAAACCAAATCTTATTAGCACAGATGCTAATTTACAATCATAGCATCAACTGCTTTGGAGAAGTGTGTGTGTGTGTGTGTGGCCGTCTTCAGATAAAAACACAACATTAGAGAGGGGAGCAGGCTGAACAAAGACGGGCTTTGTTAGTGTGGCTCTGTGAGACAGGACGAGGGTCCACACACACACACACAGCAGGAAGTGAAGGTGAGGCCAGCTTCCTGTGTGTGACAGGAAGCGGACAGGACAGGCGGCTTCTGTCATGTTTGTGTGAGTGACATCCTTCACAGACGACCTTGAAGATGAAGGGGGGGGGCTTTCTGCTTCCTTTAAAAGTCCCTTCAGAATAAGGCTGGACGTCCGCTCTCACGCTCCTCTGAGGTCCAGAAAAAAGGAGCATGTCACTGAAAGACACAGATGGTTCGGTCAGCTTTACTAGCTGCTAATCAGCAGAATTCTTTTGGTTTGGTTGATTAAAATAACAGAAGTAAATGTGGCCCCTAAAGTTTCTTAATAAATAATAATGTGCATCCTGTGCCTCCACTGTTGAGCTGAGTGGATCTGCCTGCTGCAGGTCCTCTGTGCCTGTCGTGGCAGCGAATCTCAGACCTCAGAGCCTGAGCTAAGAATGATGACAGCTTAACTTTTAAACATAAATCAATCTTAAAAAATGTTGTTGCTTGGATAAGAGTGGTGGAGCTGGTTGTAGTCGCTACACCTGGACGTTTTCTGTTTCCTGTGTCAAACAACAGACTCATTTTCCAAGATAAAATCTGACAAACTGACATGAATCCTCCAGAACTGACCCACAAACAGCACTGTAGAAATCTGAGAAGCACTACCTGGTTTGAAGACTGTCACATGACAAAGAACTAGAACTCAAGCAAGCGACCTGACATAATGACATGATCACAGTGTGATAAACGGATGTTGGAAGGTCAAAGGTCGGACCCACCTGAGACGTCCTCAGAGTGCAGACCCCGTCTGAGCTGACGTCGCTGTGACTAAACCCCACAACAATCTGGTGATTAGCATCTTGTTAAATTATATAGCTTTTTCCACTGAGCTGTTCAGCTGCATTCCTGGCTGCTAGTTAACACGAGCACTAATGAGAGGAGCATGGTGTGTAAAATGAGTTTACAGCAAACAAACACCAGCTGTCAGTTTACTCAGCACTGCCGCACGGTTTCACATGGAGGCTTCGGGCTGTACATTCAATGATTTGTGGTCCAGTCGACCATATTTTAACTTCATCAAGAGACACACGCCGGCCAATACTGCGACATTTATCACTTCATTATATTATTATAAATGATCAGATGACACATGTTCAGACAGGTGAGCCGTCTGTTGGAGTCCTTTTAATCACGATCTCCATCTCTGGATTTCTTTGTACGTTGTCAGTGCTGTAGTTTAAAGTTTGAGGGCCCCTGACCAGCCTGGGGCCCCTGACCAGCCTGGGGCCCCTGACCAGCCTGGGGCCTCCAGCAGTTGCCTGCCTTGCCTGCTGTGTTTGAACTTTGCAGTCTTCAGAACTTTATCTGAGCTGCTTTTAAATAATGTAGCTAAATTGTCAAAATTCTGGTATTAATTGTGGTTATTGAAAAAAGAAACTAGAATATTCAAACACCAAAATTGATGAACAGAACTCCCTACTGACAGAATGTTTCATGGAACACGTCCGCAAAGACAACCTCGGGGAGCACTTGGCTTGGCCCAAAGTCAGGCCTGAAATCCTCTGGCTTAATTTAGACTAGGAGCAGATTTACTCACTACTCCATCTAGTGGTTCTAAGCGGTTTAACGCAAAGGTGCCTTCACAGCTCGCTGGTCAGCGTGCCAACATCGATTTAGATTTTTCTCAGCAAGTAAAAAAATAAGGCAATATTTTCTGTCTACCGCCCCCTTGTGGTCATAGTGATGCAGTGCATGTTGAGCCAGGATGTTGCCATAGTATCATTAAATATATGACAAAAACTGAAGTGAATTGGCCCTTTAAACCTAGAGCAGGTCACTAAAACTAGCTTCAGCGTCCACCTCACCATCATCATCACCAGCATCTCCCTCCTCCTCCATCTTAGCTCATCTCCCTGCTATGTTAATCAGACTCAAAACATCTCTGGAAAATATTTTGTTTATGACACAGATCTGTATTTTTAGATTGTGTGTGTTTGGAGCAGCTTTGAACATGGAGGGGTCAAAGTGCACCTCATTCACCAGACGTGATGGAAAATGACCGGAGGGGAGGCTTGCAAACAGAATTCCAGTTGTTTCATTATCACCTCTCACACACACACACAGCAGCGAGGAGGCCTGTAACATCAAACACTTGCAGCTAGTAAAACCGTGGAAGGCCCATCTGTACCTGTGAGCCTATCCTTCACACTGCCAAAGTTCAGAGCGGTGATATCAGCTTACACACAGACATATGATATCAGCTTGCAAACGCTCACATGTGTACAGATGTTGGTTAACAGCTCGCGCTGACACCTCCGAGGCCGCGCAGAGGGCAAGGCCCTGCCTGGATGAAGCCGTCTGTCAGTGAGCGCTGATGTTCCCCGCTTGGCTGAAACCAGTGATTCTGTTGTAGTTAAATCCAGCTGCACAGCCGCTCTGAGGGAGAACATAAAGGAAGAGGCTAGACTGGAGGGTTAAATGACCAACACATAAAGAAGATGTCCAGCATGAGGATCCTCAGAAGGAAACAAGGCCAAGGACGGCGCAGAAGACAGTTTATACCACATATTAGCATTCTAAGACAGTGTTAACATGTTTAATGCTACATAATAGAGTGCTAAAACTGTTCATGTTAGCACACTAAGACCGTCTTTATCTTCTAAACACTGTATGTTAGCCTGCTGATATTAGCTCTAAGCTAATAGCCTAACAGTATGTATCAGTCTGAGGGGACAAATCGGGTGAGCAGGAAGTAACGAAACACCAGAGGACCCACTATCGAACTTTGAGGAACACCACCTGTGATGGGGACAGGTTTGACTGCAGCACTCTGTTTGGACTGTTGGTCTCTGTTTGCAAGCGGTGGACCCAGGTTTCATCTGAAGCTACACACTGCTGCACAAATCGACTAATGTTCCTGGAGGAACTGATAGGAAACACAGAGGAGACAAAATGGACGATAGAGGGAGATCAGGGACGGGTGAGGAGGAGGAAGACGGTGAAGGTCAAAACAGAAGAGAGAGAGGAGAGACAGCCCACCCACACTGGTCAGAGGTTCACCTGCAGTTCACACTGACCATAACAACACCCCTGAGGAAGGAGAGTAAGAGACAGAACATGAGACGGACAGAGGGGCGGGGAAGCAAACTCATGATTTAGGGTTGTGGGAGCTCCGGAGAGAAATCGGTCAAACGGTGGCTTCAGCTGGACTTCTGCAGACGCTGCAGGTTCGCACAGAGGTCGCTGGTAAGCTGTGTAATCTCATTCTTCAATGTAGTAATCCTTCACAGAGTGAACACTACGGGGATTCCGGGCCTTCAGCAAAGTGAGATCTGATGTGTAAAGGGTGTATTAAGGGCCCTGATGAGCACACTGGAGACCACTACTAGAGAACTGGACCTTTGAGCATGGAACATGTGCACGGTTGGTACCTTTAAGTAGCTGAAAATGGCCAAAGGCAAAACAGCTCGCGGTGTCAGGGGAGCTCGAACCTCAGATTTCACCAAAACGGCTACAGAAGAACAGAAAACCATTTTAAAGTGTGTATGATTACAGAACAGAACATTTGGTGTGAACTGTGTCGTGTAGTCCTGCCAAAACAACAGAGACTGGTCAGAAATGCAGTTTTATTGATAATACTGACATAATACAGTGCACTCCATATTGATCTTTGTGGATGTGAAGTCACATACATTCAGTCTGTGTCTCCTACAACACATTAAAACACCCCCCACAGCGTCAGTCGTGTTTTTACAGCAGCACAGATTCCTCCATGTTCAGTGCAGCAAACAGCAGAGTCTGAAGCTGCAGCAGCCACAGAGACGGGCTCCTGTTTCAGCTCAATACCTGAAATAATACTGCAAAGAAAAGTGAACCTGAAAGGCAGTGTACGGCAAAGCAGCGAAGCTGAGGGCTGAAAGCACGACACGTTCAATGGCATCATCGTTTAACGCTCTTTTGGACACTAACTCGAGGCTCTGTTGGTTCAAATTTAAGGCAAAAACACCGGCTTCAATCAGAAATCTGGTGCAAACAAGAAAATAATCGTTATCTGCACACATTTCATGTAAACTTACTCTGTTTCTGAGTGGTAGATGAGCCCGAGCAACAAGTAACAAAGCAGAACACTAAGAAGGGGGAAGCTTTGGGATGTTTGCTGATCTCCACAGGACCACAGGTCAGCGTGTGTTTTATAAGCAGACATCAAGGTTTACTTTAGTGCATACATTTCAACAGTGCAGTGTTTCAAACTGTCCGCGGTGGATCGTGCTCAGCTAGCTGCCGCATTGTTGTTTTTTCATCCTTCACTTCGATCAAATCCAGCGAGCAGCAACCAATCAGCAACGATTAGCAGAGGGCTAGCATATGAGCAAAATGAAAACAAAGGACGCTTCTTTCATTTAAATAGTAATGCATTATGAATATGGTGTTAGCTTAGAGTGCAGCAGGACCGATGATGATTGTTTACGAGCTACATGAGTTGTTTTGGTGGTCTGAAGTGGTTTTCATTGATGAAGATTCAACTCTACTCTACTAAAACTTTGGACTCTGTTAACAACATGTGAACAGAATCACTCCATCCCTGCAGCACTGCACTGAGGTCTGTCTAGCGCCCTCCAGAGCAGGAAGTGGACAGGCTGTGCGAGGGCGGTGACGGGCGCTAGGCGGAGCTCCGACAATGACCTGGAAGCATGAAGTGAGCTACATCTGAGTCTCTGTAACTTTTGTTTATCAGGCCTCAGAATCCACTACTGTGAACCTGAAGTGAACCAAAGTCGACTCTTCCACTCCGGTCTGAAGCAAAAGCAAATAAAAGGAGCGAAGAAGAAAGTGCTGTTTGATGTTATTGCTCCTCATCTAATGACTTGATTTTATCAGCTGAACATGTTTCGGGCGTGTGTGTGTGTGTGTGTGTGTGTGTGCGGCCTTATCTGCCCACATCATCTATCTAAAACATGCTTTTGTGCTAATAAAGCCAGAGACCAACAGCAGCAAATCCCAGACTTAACCTGCTGAACCCTGAGAGCACTGCAGGAGGAAGAGGAGGAGGAGGAGGAGAGAGAATAGGGGGGTGGTGATGGAAGGAGTGTAAGAGGAAGAACGAGGAGGAGGAGGAGGCAGCAGAAGGAAAGAGGGGAGAGGAGAAGAAGAGGGACTAAGAAGGAGAGGAGAATGGAGGGAGAAGCAGGAGGACAGAGGGAAAGTAAAAGAGTAGAAGATGTAGAGGGAGGAGACAAAGAGGGAGGAGGAAACAGAGGAGGCAGAGAGAGCCGAGGTGGAGGAGGAGAAAGGAGAAGGTCGACCAGAGTGAATGTGGAGGAGGGAGAACAGCTCAGGAGCCAAGAAGCAGGGGGGAATCCCACAGCGCATGAAGGCATCATGCGTGACAGCATGTGGACTGGAAAACTGATTGTACTTGAAGGCATCACGGCTCGGATCTTCAGTTTGAGGAATAAAGTTTGACATTTTGAATCTCTGGCTGCCTGGCCTGACTTCGCCCGGTGCCAGCGGGGGGTTAAACTGATTATTCTCCTTCTTCTCTGCGCTACATCGCCATCTTTGATTCAGCTTCCTCCAGTTTTATTCTCTTTCTTCTTTTCAGGACGAGGGCAGAAGAGGGAGAGATGAAAGGGATGGAGGAGGGATGGAGGAGGGATGGAGGAGGGATGGCGAGGATGCAGGCGCCGCATGCTGAGATCTGATGGTAACTTGTAGTGCAGAGTTTCTGGGTGAAGGCGAAGGCACCATGGACGCAAACACGAGCAGCTATCGCTAACCAGGTCAGAGTGGAGGGTCCGATCGAGTTCAGGAAGTCAGCAGAATAAAGAGTTCAGCCTCGTTTTTTACATCCTGTGATCTTTGCCATCACTCCGCCGCCTTGGACGGTCCAAACGGCCCCACCATCTTCATGGCAGCATAGTTCTGTAAAACAGAAAACAGGAAGTTCATCCTCTCACTCAAATTTAAAAAAGTTTAGAGAAGCAGAGCTGGGTGTCATTAAAGTTCTCCGGAAATGACCAGAGCATGACGTGGATAATGAATAACAGAGGGCCCAACACCCCAGACTTGCCGGGAAGGAGTAGAGGAAGACTCCAAGGAAGAGGAGGATGAAGAAGAGGATGATAAAGAGAATGATGAACCACTTGAAGCGCCTCCACACGATGAACCTAAGGGTCTTGTAGGGGGAGGAAAACCACAGGAAGGACGTCTCCGGACGCCTGGAAGGACAAAAGACAAAGGATGAGAGGCCATCTGTGTGTGTGTGTGTGTGTGTGTGTGTGTGTGTGTGTGTGTGAGACTCACTGAGGCTCCTCCAGGTGAGGATTCATGTTGGGTTCGTCTCTGCCGAGGCCAGCTGGTCTCTCCTCTTGCTCCTGCTCCGTCACAATCTCCAAAGACATCTCCACCTTCCCCTGAAACAGAGACCACGTACTCGTCCTTTCATCTGAGAGTGTGTGTGTGTGTGTGTGTGTGTGTGTGTGTGTGTTCTCACAGCGATGATCTTCTCTCCGTTCTGTTCGCAGGTGCAGGGCCACCACCCTTTGACGGTCTTTTGCTCGAACAGAGACACCAGTTTGTCCGTCGACTGGTCCAGCAGCTGCAGGCTACATTTCTCTGGAGACTTGGATGGACGCAGCATGTGGTTCAGGTCCATCACCAGGTGGCCTAAAAACAAATCAATCAATAAACCAATCACTCCAAACCTGGGACCGCTAAAGGATGGAGGAGGATGGAGGAGTTACGCTGGCTGGTTTGGTTTCCCAGGAGACAGCCAAGATGGCAGAAGGTTTGTCCACCTTTATTTACAGCTGACTGGTTAATGAAGGGTTACGGTTGGAAACCAGCCACTTTCTCTCAATAAGCGCGCTCTGACCGGGTCACGGACGCCCCTGTGGTGAAGGGGAGTTGGTACATTTTTGATCTGTGTTGACATTAAGCATGGAGGGATTGTGGGCTGAAGAGGAGCTGGACGTTCGCTGCAAGTGTTTTTCCAGAGTTAGCTGCAGTTTGACAACCGTAGGAAAATGGCTCGTGTCTGACCCTCACGCCGCGCAGGAAGATTAACAGTCAGCGGTCCGAACCGACGAGCTGAAGACAGGCAGGCACGGAAAAAATGCTTTGAGGTGGCCACACACCCGCAGACTGTACGAGGTGAACAAACCCCAACCAGAGAAAACGCTGCAGCCGAGCGAGACGGTGACAGACAGGAACGGCTCGGACTCTGGATTCCTCATCTTCCTCCTCGTCTCGCACCGCAGAGGGACGCTCGGCCCGCAGACCATCCTCCCCTCCTCTCTCTCTCTCTCTGCCAGAGAGAGGAGTGAGGGGGGAGAGGGAGGCACAGGGGTGAGTTATTACAGGGGACTGAGCCAGGGCAGCGTCAGGGGTGAAGGAAAGGCAGAATTTTGACAGCTTGAGTCTCGTGAAGAAAAAATAAAATCTGCCCCTCCTCCTGCTGAAATGTGCCGACACAGTGGAAATGGAAGGGTGTTAATTCCAAAGATAAATGTTATCACAGTAGTTGTTCGTACATCGCACATATGGTTCCCTGGATAGATTTACCTCCGAAACCCGGGCCAAGGAAAGGAGGGAAATCTGTCTTGATGTCAAACCAAAACGAAGTGAGAGGGTATTTCTACCACAGAGAGGAACACACAGACACGTCTGACCTGGCTACACAGGCAGGAAGTCACTCAAAATGAACTGATACTGAAGATGAGGCAATTCATACCGAGGTAGTCATCGAAGGAGAACTTGTCATTGTCCCAGATCTGGATGGTCAGCTTCGGAGGCAGTTTCACCTCGGCCTTATCCAAACTCCAGAAATGTTCCTGCACACAGAAGGACACACACAGAGGCTGAGGTCTGGCACTACATCCATGAACATGGCGTCACATTCACTAAAGACACATAAGGACCGGTTCCCTCAGGACTCAGGGTGTGGTTCCCCCTGACACCGCCAGCTGTTTTGTTTTCACAGTATAATGTTTTAGCCAATTAATACAAAACAATAACATTAAACACAGAAAACTGTCCACGTTTGGCGTTTATATAATATAATAATAATAATAATAATTGAAACCTTTATCAGTCCCACAATGGGGAAATTGCTTAAGGCAGCCCAGCAAAGAGCACCATACACCAGTGAGTACACTGGAGGCTATGCAGGTAAAGTGTCTTGCCCAAGGACACACAACAGTGACTAGGGAGGAGTTGGGATCAAACCACCAACCTTCCAGTTATTGGACAACCCTGCTATACCACTGCGCCACTGCTGCCCACATAACACCACCAATCTTTACAATCTACAGTGTATTGATCCGCTGATGCTCATTTCTACCTTTATCTCCTCAGCTCCACTTGGAGCTCCGTCGACACATCTGCCACTACATCAACACTTCCACACTGCAGCTGTGTGTGTGTGATCCCTATTATCACCTCTGGTACATTCACACTAAACTGCCAGACAGAGTCTGCTCCCGCCTCACCTTTGTGCTGACGGGCCTCTCTCTGCAGCTGCTCTCTTTTTCTTTCCATTCCCTCAGTTGTCCTGTTTTTATCTGCGTGTCAGACTCTCTGAATGTGGCTTTTCACACCTGCATTAAAATACCTCCCTTGTGATTCGCAGCAAATGTCAACACAGCACCCTCATGTGGCTAAATAAACTCCCACGAGGAGAGTTTCCTACAAACTAAGAGCTGTCACATGGCGACTAATTATTCACCTTTCTGACTGAAAATGTTGTTGATGCAGTTTGTTGATATCTGGGTCTGTCTTGGTGTTTTAAAGTTGCTGCACTTGCGCGTCAGACTGTTGGCTAGCTGACTGTACAACACCAAGTAACACACATATTCTGCTTGCAGCTGGGTGTTAGCAGGAACGCAGCTGTGTCTCTAGTGCTCCCCGGTGGCTGTGTGATGACATGGGATTTTTTTCATAATTCTCGCACTTTTCTAAACAGTTTTCCAAGCCGACTTCACATGTGGTGCTAACGTGGTGAGACAGAAAACACAACAAAGCCTTTGATGTCAACATTGCCATTGCTTGTGAGGCAGCTGGACGGGTGGATATGGTTGGATGTGCGCTGTCATAACGTCACAAATCAGCTTTAGGTGTGGTTTTACATGCATGTTTTTGACACCAGTCCTCTACCAATACCATTGACAGTAAAAACTATGGACAGAGCTTCCGTGACGTCACCCGTTTGTTTCTGAAGAGCCGTTTTGAGGCTCGGTGGGAGGTTCCGGGACGTGATGACCGCCGCCATGTTGACAGCGTCACGTCCGCCAAAACTCTCAAATATGGACAAAGAGGGGGGCGGGCGAGGGGGGCGGGCGATCGTGGGAGCAGGAAACTCACGCTGTGATACGTCAACTGTCTGTCACTCAAGCGGCAACGCCCATAATTATGCGTAATTTTAAGTCCGAATACCATTGAAACGAGTGGGTTGTAAAAAAATTCACCCCCCCTAAAATTGACACTAGAAGAGAACCTATCATCTGAGACCAGAGTGTTTTTTGTACCAGGCTGTAAACATGTTAATTTCTGCTGTGAAGTCGGCCATTTTAACATGGGAGTCTATGGGAAATTACTCGCTTTTGGAGCCAGCCCCCAGCTGTTGCAGCGTGAATTACAAGTTTTGACACTTCCGCATGGGCTTCAACTTTGAGCCCCGAAGGTTGCTGCTTGACCAATACGCTAGCCGCTAGCTATCAAAGAATCTCCTCGGCTTGACTGACAGATGGTTCATCCAATCAGCTTCCAAGGATTCTTTCCATCCATCCATCCTCAACCACTTATCTGGGGCCAGGCAGCAGTTTAAGCAGAGACACCCAGACTTCCCTCTCATTGGACACCTCCTCCAGCTCCGGGGGAATCTTGAGGCGTTCCCAGGCCAGCCGAGAGACATAGTCTCTCCACTGCATCCTGGATCTCCCCCGGAGTCCTCCCAGTGGAGGCGTCCAGGAGGCATCCGAAACAGATGCCTGGGCCACCTCAGCTGGCTCCTCATGATGTGAAGGAGCAGCGGCTCTACTTTTTCCGGTCAAGGAACATGGCCTCATCCCAGCCCCTTCACACTCGGCTGCAAACCGCCCCAGTGCACACTGGGGGTCCTGGTTGGATGAAGCCAACAGGACAAAATCCGCAAAAAGCAGAGATAAAATCCTGTGGTCCCAAACCAGATTTCAATCTGGTTCAATCTCAACCATTTCAATCAGTCAATTTGTGTGTTTTTTCTATAACAATAACAGAATTAGAAGAGGATTCATATTTTTAATCACTGTGTGCAGTGAGACTAAATCTAATTTTTGTGAATAAAGCTGGCTTTGTGTTGGTCTGATTAACCGTCTCCTCTCTCCAGTCAGCGTAATAACTTCACACTGACCCTCAAGAATCAGAGTCCAAATCCACATCATGCTCTCACACTTCATAACAACACACACAAACACTGAGAGTAAACATACAACACCCTGTGTGTGTGTGTTTTCACTGCTTGGCTCACTTTCTCCACAAACTCTCCAAGTACATTAAGTTATCACTCTGCAGCTGTCACAAGCAAGGGTGGGGCGAGTGTGTGTGTGTCTGTTGTGTGTCTGCTCTCTGCAATATCTAACAGCATCAATCAGCTTCCTTTTTGTTGCCAGAGTGCTAAGTACAGACACTTGTTCGGTCTTCTCCCTCATTTCCTCCATCCATCTTTCTCTGACTCACAGGAGCTCTAATGGACTGAGTATGAAGCTCAACTGATGCCAGAGCTGGAATCCAACAATGTGTTTTCTGCGGCACGTTATGATTTCTCTATTAAAAAAAAAAAAGATACAATCCGAGCTACACCTCTCAGCCAGGATTTACTGTTAGGGCTCATTTTAATCTTTGACTATTTCCTGATGATTGGATTCTAAAGTTCTCCATGCAGAACATTAAACCACAAATCAAAAGTGTTAATGACATAAAAATATAAAAAGGAGCGAGTGATAACTACAAATCAACAACAAAGTAGCAAGGCTCAGAAAACGTGTGACAGTAAGACTGTAGAGACAAGGCAGGTGTTTCGTAGCATGCTGGTATTTAAGAATTTTATTGATCCTGATTGTGACGCGACTAAATCAATCAGACTTTTTCAGTCGCCTCCAACAGTCTATGCCTCGCTTCAGTGTGCAACACACGCTACCTTTAGCTTTATAGCTAAATAGATGCTAACATCGTCCAGGAGGACGTTACTTTTGCTCCTGATGATGCAGAGCAGGAAGAACATAATCAGAAAAGATTGATCAATATCCACGGATCAATATGACACGAGTGAACGACTGATTGACAGACCTGCAGCTGCTTCTTCAGTTGATTGACAGTTATGTTTCTTATTAGCCAAAGTTCAGCGAATCAGCTGGTTATGGGATTGATTGGCTGAGGCGCTGACTGACCTGATAACTGACTGATTGATTGATTGATTGACAGGCTAACTCACTGATCAGATCAATGACTGATTTACAGAAAAGCCTAGACTAATTGGGAAATCAGCAGATTAGGTCACATGGTTGGTGGATTGGTTCATTGATTGATGCAAATAATGCAAAATTGGTCCACTGACACACACGTTGACAAATCAGCAGATCACCTCACAGATTGATTGATTGATTGATTGATTGATTGATTGATTGATTGACTGCTTGAGGCAGCTGGCATTAGTTTAGAAAGATTAGCTAGTTCTGATCTCACCAAGTTCCGTGAAAGCTAGCCGGCTAAATTTAGCTAACATTTTAGCTAGCAAAATAGCATCTAGCTAGCTTGCTATATTACTTTAGCGAGGCTACTGCATTATAGAAACTGATGTGCAGATTAACAATAGCGTGCTAGCTGTAAATTAATTTTAAATATAAATGAACATTTTTGATAAAAAGTCGCAGAGCCCTTTTTCATTTAGACGTCATGAACAGACACTCTGGGACTGAATAAATGAAGCTGTGTGTGAGTGTTGATCGCGCTGCCGCTCCATCTCTGTGACTCACACACTGCTGAGGGGTCATGACCTCCGTCCCTGGCTGCAGCTCTGTTTTGCAGCGCTCCACCCAGCAGTTCATTTAAAACTCCCTCTCGCCTTCTGGGCCGCTTGCTGATTGAGGATGCTGCTACGAGCGAGCGAACGTCATCGTAAAACATGTCGACTGTGCGCGGCTAAAGAGGCTCGGCCTCGGGCCAAAAAAAGCAAATGGCTGCCAGAAGAGCTTTATTTTCTTTGCACTGATGTTGTAGTTCTCTGTGTTTTTGTCGAGCCTCAGAGACTCAACATGGAGTCAGTGGCGAATCCCTGCTTTGGTTGCCTGTCTGTGTGTGTGTGTGTTATGGCGGCGGCGGTTACCTTCCTGTCGACGGCGCACAGCTGCTCGGCGGGTAAATAGTGGAAAGGAAACAGGAATCTGAAGTTGAAGTTGCCCTCGCCGCCCAGAGAGCGGTAATGGACGTCAGTCTTCTGCTTGTTGTGTTCGTGTCCGTCCAGCCAGCTGACAGACACACAGACGCACAGACGTGATTAATTGATGATGATCAATGACGCAGGACTCTTCTTCTTCTTCTACTACTCACCCTTTAACATAGATGTCGCTCATCTTCTCCCCGCTGATGCTGATGTCATCCAGGATGACATCACTGGTGTTCCAGATGATGCAGCGCAGGAAGAATCTGATCAGAAACATTCATTATTATCCATGGATCAATGATTGAATGATTGATTAAGACTCATTGGTTCATCAGGTGATTGATTGATTGACTGTTATGTTTCTTTTTAGCCAAATTAGCCAAGTTATTGGATTGATTCACTGTTTTTTTTACTATGAAACTTTGATTTGTTACTTCCCATTCATTTACTGATTAAATTACTGATTTATCATTGATTGACCAACTGACAAAGATTTACATACTGGATAGTTAGTGAACAATTGAAGATAATTATGCAACTGATTGATCCTGTTTGATTGGTTTGATTGATTGATCAGCTGATTGTCAGCCCTGGAAGTTTGTACGTGTGTGTTTGTGTGTGTTGTGTGTGTGTGTAGTTACTTCTTGGCCTTGCGTGGTGTGACATTGAACGGCGGTCCAGGTGGTCCCAGTGATTTGGGGAAGAGGTCCACCCACATCATCAGACGGCCCTGACGGACAGCAGCAACGACCAATTAGAAGGCAGGAAGGGGAAAAACTGGGAGACAGCTGGTGGTGGTGTGTGTTACCTGCTCTATATCAGGCTGCAGTGGGCTGTACAGCCGTCTGGTTTCCACATGTTCAGGTACCAATCCCAGTTTCCTTAAAATGTGGAGGGACAGTCGCTCCCTGATAGGACCAAGGTGACGTTTGGATACATCATTGTCCTCTGAAAACACACACACACACACACACATGGTTAAAGCTCTCAGAGTGCAGAATGGAAATCCAGAGTGGACTGTGAGGAGAGCGGTTCACACAGGAATTATTCATTATTCACACACACTCTCTCTCTCTTTAAGCTGTTGGTTAGTCTCTGCATCACAACTAAATGAGGAAAATCTGCTTCGCCTCCAAGCAAAATGAAAACATCACAAGTTTACGACCGAAAGCTTTCAGTCACTTTGACTGTGAGAAGAAGAGGAAAAGAGGAAGAATCACTGATGAGCAAAAACAAGAGAAAGAAAAAACGATGTGGAGCTGGAGGAGGAAAATAAAAACAACAATCAGAGCGAGGAGGATGGACGGAGGAGGGCGGAGGAAGAGGAGCGCGGCCTTTAGGGCCAATTAGCAACTACCCTTTGACGGACAGCCGGCTGACGCACGGTAACTGTGGCAACTATGGAAAGAGAGAAGGCAGCGGCGCTCCTTACTAACAGAGAGACGACCACGATGTTGATGTTGGCTTGTCCACACACACACACACACACACACACTGTGGCACCATAAATCACCAAAACGACAACCATGACCTCGCATCGCAGCAGCCATGGAACACATGTGTGGGTTCGGTGTGCAGCAGTGAAAATGAATCTTGAATATTTATCTCATCGCTCCGCTCTTCAGGTGGTCCTGTGGTTTCACTCCCCTCCATACACTCCTCCTCACAGACGCAGAGGAGGAGGAGGAGGAGGAGGATGAAGATGAAGGTAAGTGATGAGGATGAGAAGCAGTGGAAGACTAGGAAGCAAGGAAACAAAGGGAGGGAAGAGGTGAGGATGAGGTAGATAGATAGATAGAGGTGCAGCGCAAGTGATTTATCAGCTGTGAATTTGCCAGCACACACACACATGTGGAGGACATAAATCTGACACACACACACACACAAACTACAAAAGATGAAGAAAACAATCCAAATAAAAACACATTGAAGATGATTCTATAAGAACCTAAACAGGGAAAACCAGGGGTCCATGTTTCCTCCACCTGTTGAGACACCTATGAGTTCTGCACTAAGACTGTAAACATGTCCTCTGCTAACTCTCTTAGAATTGACTCACTTTTGGTGTCAGCCCTCTAGTTGACGCTCAAAGAACTGCAGTTTTGACAAGCTTATTTTTTGAGCTGGGCATTATAACATTACAGACAGACGGACTCATTTTTGGCACTAGCCGCATATTGGACACTACATGACATGACAGTTTTCGGTACTTTCTTTTTTTATTAGTGGGGCTCTAAGTGATGGATAGGGTTAGAAAGGGGGGCTCAGTTTCTAGAGTACCTGCTCTACCAGGTGAGCTTAGTCGGCATTGTTAGCTTAATTCTGCTCCAAAGCTTGCTGCTGGGATGAGAGCTTTTATTCTCAAATTTTGACACAAATCTTCTGTCTGTATTTTTTAACATGCTGTAGCATCCGCCACTCACCGAGGTCTGCAGCGGTGTACACCTTCCCCCTGAAGCGCACCGTGTCGTCCTGATAGACGGGCTTCTGCAGGTTCTGCAGCTCGCACAGTCTGTACAGCAGCTGCCTGGGCGTCAGCTGGTCTCGCCACTGGTTTACTCCGGATCTGAGTGCGTGAGACAGAAAACAGAAACATGAATAAAGGGTTAGAGGTAAATAAACGGAGCCACTCGGAGTGTACTCACACGCAGTAAGACTGCGGCAGGCCGCACAGGGCTCCATATTTGGACAGGAAGCGATTCTCCAGGTCGATCACCGTCTCGCCGATCTTCTCGTCTTTAGTCAGCATGTCGTGGTCGTACAGCATCACCCGCAGGTCCTTCTCCACAGGGAGGGAACAGGTGAGCTCAAACAGCCTGAAGAAGAAGAACCACAGCAACATTATTCCACACTTGATGAAGGAAGAAGTTTCTTTGATATGATGAATGAGGTGAGCTGCTAGTCCAAAAGTTTCCATAAAGGTAACAGAAATGTGTGTGTGTGTCTGAGCTAAGACAGGCTGCAGCAGCAGCTCTGATCCTCTGCTCCAGTCTCTGTGATTGGTTTGTGTGCAGTGACCCCTACTGGTGTCAGATGTACGGTGTCCTAAGATGAGAGAAGAGAGGACATGAATGTACTTACTTCCCAAAGACCGGCTCCAGTGTACTGGGGATGTAGTTTTCATGGTCATTGACAACCTTTTTCCCCAAAGTGATCTTTACATAGGGGTCGCACTGAAAACACAAAGTGGGACACAAGCTGAGTGCCTTCAGATCTGCAACAGCTCAAGTACATCCATCCATTTATCTTAATATACCCATAATCCTCTGCACACACACCTTCCCATTGGTGTCTTTGGGCTGCAGGCCCTGAGCCTGGATGATGTAGACTCGGACCAAACACTCCTCGATGCCACTAGGAGGTAGTTTCCTGAACCTTCTTGGAGGAGTGGGGATGGAGGGGTCATCTGGGAGGGGGTAGATCTTGAACATACCCTGGTTCAAGAGGGAGAAAGAAGGTTTTCATGGTCCACGGACACTTTGTGATGCTGGCTGGTTGGCTGTATGCATGTGATGACATCATTTTGAGGTGAGGTTTAAGGAGGTAAGACCTGAGGTGCTAAGACCTGCTGAGACAGTGCTGGACATGGCAAAGCATGCTACTCACTGTTGTTTGACTGTCCTCTAAAAGATAAGAACTGGGTTTACCTTGAACTCTCCCACCACTGAGGGATCTTCTCCTTCATCCTGAGTCTTGCCTCTGTACAGTTTGAATGTTTGGCAGAAATCAGAGAGACCCTCAAAGTCCTCCACCTTCTCCAGCTCCCGGTCATAAACCTGAGAAAGGTCAGAACACACACATTTTACTACATTACTGTAGACACTGCATGGCATCACACTGTGTGTGTGTGTGTGTGTAAATGCATACATATATCTGGGCAGGGACGCCTATGTGTCAAACACACAAAGAGATTCATTAGTTTTCATTAGTGATGGAGGCGTGATGACGGCAATGATGTAAACCAAAAGAAAAGTGTGGAAACAGCGGTTCATTTCAATACTCCAACACCAAACCCAGCACCAAGGGAGAGGGGGAACACACATATTCTACTCAATTAAACAAAGTTCATTTTAAAGGAGCAGCTCTACCTCTTTGTTTGAATGCTAGCAGCTGGCTAACATCTTAGCAGACATTTCCGTAGCGTATGTCCAAGATGATGTTCAGGGCAGAGATCTGACTTGTGAAGTGAAGAAAGGAAGTATAAAAACGACGACAGGACACAGCCGCTTGAATCATCCTCTGGAAAGGACGTTCGGTGCCAGCGGAAGGACAGGATGGACATGAGGAGACACAGATGGAGTCACAGCATGGGTGGGAACAGTTGTATGTTTGTGGTGGAGAGGGAACAGAGGTGAGGATGTGGGTGAGGAGGGGTGAGCGTCCAAAGAAGGCAGCCAGAGGAGACAGGACAAAAAAAACTAGAGTAAACATGCCGGAGTGGGAGGTCACCTTAGGAAACTGCAAAGGACTAAAGGAATACCTGGCAGCTGATTGGACGAACCATCAGTCACCTTAAATCAGAGCAACAAATCAAGTCAACGGTGAAACGGCAAGCCTCTGAGGAGCCACGTGTTAGGTGAGGGCGGACTCAGCAGAACCTTTCTGTGGGCGTGAGCGCTACATCTATGATGCAACGGCTACAGATGGAAACACAAACAGAAAGGTGGCACCGAAAAAAGGCTGAGAGCAAAGGTGAGAATATTAAGAGAGCCGGTTTTCCTCGGGTCAAGGCGAGGCTGGAACAGGCTGACGGTAGCAAAGACCGTCACAGGGCGGAGGTAATCAGAGGGCAGAGAGAAAAGAGGTGGCAGGACGGGTTGAAGGGAAGGTAAAGGTTGGAAAGAGTGGCTCACTTCCCCGCGACAGTAGCAGATCTGAGGGGGGGGGGGGTAATGGGGAACAGCAGAGGAGGAGGAGGAGGAGGCTCGTCGGTCATTTCACTGCTTTCCATCCAACTGTCGAAGTTTATTTTTGGTGAAGTTTTGAAATGTCGCAAAAACTCCGAGGTGACTTAGATGTGTTTCCATCGGCCGGGTGAAACCGTTTAATAAGAGAAAAACATACAGGAGAAAAATGGAAGGAGTCTTTCAGGGGTCAACGACGCCTGGGCCAGTCCTTATTGTTCTCCACTGTGCCATTCAGCTGGAGCTGTTATTCAATGTTTCACCATACAGTGGATATAAACAGCCTTTGGCTACGAGCAGAGAACTCAGACATGTATATATATATATAACTGTACATAAACTAGGGTTAGACCAGCAGTGGGACATGTGAGTCAGTGCATTTTAAGCACAATTTGAAAAAATGTGAAATGTGAAAATTTGGAGCTTAGACATTACACATGATGCATTCAAGGACCATCAGACAGTTCAAATGTGGATGATTTGTTCTGTTTTTACCGTTTCTGATAAGAAAAGTGTCATTATGTGAGGATCCATGCAGGAAACTTGCTTCATACAGCTTCATTATGGAGGGCATAAAGAGAGCTGCTGAGCTGATGTGAAACGGCTTTCAAGGGAGAGGTTAGAGGGCTTATTTAAGAGTAATAAAAAAAGGCCGCATTCTGACATGATTAGTCATTTGTTTGGGCATCAGACAAGAAGACTGACGTGTGCTTTGAGTCCCGGTGGAAGGAAAGGTCGCCGCTTGGGCCAAGAGAATCGGGATAAGGGTTGAACAGAGCGTGGGCGATGGCGGCAGAGTCTGAAAGAACAAGACTACAAGCAGACGAGGATGACGACTGACGGGATCGCTCGCCAACACCGGAGCGCGGCCTTTTCCCCTGAATCCGTCCCACTGCGGCGTTCCCGAAGCAAATTCACCCCGGATGAGTCATCGGAGGAGTTCGGTAAACGGACGGAATGTCACGGCGCCGCCGGGCTTGCGGAGACGCGGGGCATGGGAAGAGAGGGGGAGGAAGGGGTGAGGGACACAGAGAGAGAGCTGGCAGGACGGCAGAAATGTGATTGAAATGGTGACATTTGGAGCAACGGGTGGAAGAAAAAAGGCGGCATTGTCTCATGTTTTCACTTTCTGTCTTTACATTTTCACCATCTTTTAATGTGCTTCCACCTTTCCAGACACACAACCGACTTTTTTTCATTAGGCAAGTTCTTTGGACAAGTTCAAGGACCACAAACAACGGGGTTTACAGACACCAGCGTGGGGCGGTGCTGGTAGCTAGCTGGCTAGACAGTTTCAGACATCTTTGCATTTTTGTCCCGCCTTACTGCCGTTATCTTGCAACATTACTGCCAGGACAAAGTCAGAAACAGAAGGAAAATAAACCGATTTAAGATAAACCGATTTAAGATGCTTTTAACGAAGGTGCATCCAAGTCACCCTGGTAGTTACCTGAAATCACACATGGTCTCACCTTCAGAGTGTCAAAACCGCTCTCCAGATACGTCCCACATTTGTTCTTCTCTCCGGTCGAGGCGTAGAACTTACTCCACCAGTCCGTGACTTCTTCTCCCTGTTGGTCACAAATCCAGGATTAGTTGTAAGTTGGACTTTACCATCTTGCTTTTTTGCTTTTGTTCTGCTTTGATTTGACTGCAAGGACCTTTGACCTTTCAGACACATACTGTACACTGAGCGCTGTAGTGAGTGCAGCATCGGGCTAAAAAAAAAAAACTTTTCATGATTTTTTCCAATGATCACATAGCAACACAGAGTCCGCCAACTCACGTCAACACAAGTAAAAATTGTCTCTGGTGGCTGTGTGGCATTAAGGTCATGGTATATGGGCGTTCTGAGGCAATGGAAACGGGCAACGTCGGGTTGGGAACAGGCACAAAGTGGACAAAATCAACATCAGAAGAAACATGTTATGATAAAAAAATGTATGTTTATGCATAAAGAAAAGAGCCATCCTGCTCCCTTCTTTCCATCATTTCTCTGTGACAGAAAAGCACATGTGATGTTTGACCTGTGGACACTGGTGACATGAAGTCTTGGATTACAATTTACAGGGATTCATCTAAGGCTCAAAAGTGACTAGAGTTTAATTTCACAACAGGTGCTCAAGAAGAACCTTCCATTTCCATGACTGTTCCATCACAGTGTCAACTACTAAGGTGTGTTCACACACACTTAGTAAGATTTAGATTAACTTGGGTAACTCTGGTGCAAATGCTGCAACCCAAACCCTGCACCAAACAGACCCAGACCTCCTGTTTTGGCAGCCATCAGCAGGGAATCTTCAAGGTCTTTACGCTCTTTCATCCACTGAACCTGCTTTGACTTGTCCTACAGGGTCATTGGGGGGGTCAATGGGTGAAAGGCAGGTTACACTGTCGATAGGTTGCTAGTCTATCACAACAACCAAGATTGAGAATGCACCAGGTTCAAACCAGGAACCTTTTTCCCGTGAGGACAACAGTCCAAACCAACGAGTCCCTGAGAAACTGGAAGGGTGCAAAAAGGGTGAGCAGAACAAAGGTGGAAGACGTACAGTAAACGTAGCTTAGCATGTCAAACTGATGCTGAACTGCTAACATGCACTCGGACACATTGAAATATTAAACAGCACAGTTTGGACTTTAAGTGACAGAAACTTACCCACTGCCACGGCTTCGGTCCGCATTAACAGTAAAAGACATCATTACATTTCATCCCACGCTGCACTCTCACTCAGCGCAGACACGCAAACGCTGACAGAACGCAACCACACATTAAAATAACAGAGTTTAACACTTTTTAAGTAGCTTTTCAACACGTGTTCTTAATACTTATTCACATTAGGGGTTCATTCCAAAATGAAACATGCACTAGTGAAGAAAAAAAAAAGAAACAGAAAGAAATCCCTCTGTTACAAAAAGACTGCTGGCATGAAGGGAAAGGCCGTTAAAGTCTCACTGTTACAGCTATGAGTCATCCTGAGGCCGGCGCGCACAATGTCGTTCTGTTTCGGAGGGTAAAATATATATCTTTGTTTTTGAAATGTTGACTGATGGCTTTCTGAGGTTTGGATACGAGTCACTTTGATTTATGCGATGTGATTTTTTTTGGAGGCGGGCGTTATGACATCTTTGAACGAAGCCACGTTATGTGTTTTTATCAAGGCTCCGACCTTCTCGAGTGTGAAGCCGCCTCATCCATCACGTTTACTAAAAGTCTGCTCACATTGGCAACGCTGACTGGAGCGCTATTTAAAAGCTCATTTTTGATTATTTTCTCACAGAAGCATAAAAAAAACTTGTGTCTCGGTGTGTTTGTTCGTGTTGACGGCAGCCCTGACGCAACGACCACAAAAATGGAGAATACACTGGGATGGATCAAGCCTGTCCCCTCACACACACACACACACACTCGAGTCCGACCCGCCCGGTAACCTTCAACCCTCCAAGGAACACTCTTAAGCTTAAAACACACTTGTGACGCATGCACCACTTTTTCCTTTGTGTGCGTTTTTTTTGTGTGTGTAGGCATAAATGTAGAACAAAAGTGCTCTTATGGCACTGGGTTTGTGTGGAATCCCCTTTCTCCTACTTCCCACACACACACATGTATGCACAGAGATGGAATTCCTGCTTTTTCCAAAGTGGCAGCATGGCATGGAAAAGAGCAGCACGTGGCGTTTAACTGGGACACACACACACACACACATATTCGTGGCGCTGTGTGTCTGAGGTGTGAAGTGTCTGTTGTGTGTTAATGTGCCCTCTGTGTGCAGCCAGTGCCAACCATTGATGACAGGGGCGCCAGAAAATGTGTGTGTGTGCCCACCAGTGTGTGTGTGAGAGGGTGTGTTCACTGGAGTCCACGACTCCTGATTCAGACAGATTAGGGCCGCCGGTGGAGCGTTCCAGACTGCGACACACACACAGCCTGCAGTGGTCTGTTCAGGGTGTCAGTGTGGTTTGCAGCCTATCATTACGCCCTGCGGGGAAAGCCAGGCTAACCAAACCAGCCTGGCACTGCCACGAACTCTGCTAGCAAAGGTTTACATAAGAGCTGGGTTTACATTAGGAATGGGTGCTGACTAACTGTGCACACTAGCTCCAGAGACAGCATGAACTTTGACCTCATGAGACGGATAGGCAACAAATAGGTTACAAAGACTGGCTTCAGTGCAACAGAGACATCGCCAGCAGACTGTTATCTGTCATGGAGGGTGGTGGGATACTCCCAAGCTGGTGCCAGGCCAGCTGGGAGGCTAAGACGCTCCAATGAGTCCAATGTCGGCCAACCAGCAGGCATGAAAGATATCCGCTCACTGAGGGGTCTACCTGAGCCTCTTCAGGAGATCTTTCAGGGTAAAGTCAGCGGTGAAGAGACAACAAGATGAGACGGACATCTGAAGACAGCCATTGTTGGATTCTAAGGCTCCAGATGCTGATGTATTGATTATTGACATCATCTTGTAATCCTGGGGGGTCCCAGAGATCTGCTGGTGAAAACACACTGGTGATCCGGCACCTGAACCAAGAAGCCTCCTCTGCGGGCAGCTCAAGTGTTTTAATGAGAATCTCCTGAACCGATGAGCCAAATCTACTCCAAAGCTCTCTGACCTGATTCTGCATCTCCAAAATAAACTGGTCAATGTGAAGACTGTGGAAAGACTGGGGTAGATGTTTCAGTGTGTGTTTGTCATTCGCTCCACTGCGGTTTGAAGGCAGAGCACCAAACCTCAAGTCAGAATCTGCGGCACTCTCACATAAATAAATGTCCTCTTCGCTATCACTGACTGACATGAAACAGGACCGACTCAATCTACATCCAGATCCTGAAAGATTTTCCATTTGTTGTGCTAATTTCAGGCTCCACTTTTTTTCCTTTGAAAATTATTCTGACATGGAACATTATGAATTTCTGACTCGTTTGTAGTTAGCAGCAACAGCCACCAGGAGGACCACTTTATAAGCTGCTACCCACTGGACTTTATCCACTGAAGGTCCACGAAGAACTCCTAAGCATGTTTAATCACATCCTCCGGCTCTCCAAATGACTGCTTCCTTCTTGTGAAGTAGTGGATTCACTCCACATCCTTCCTCTGAATCTGCCCAAATTCTGCAGTAACACAAACATCAGCACACAGGCCCGACACCATTTTGTTTACAAATGGCTCCTAAAGCTGGATCCATACTCCGCGAGACAAAGACATTTTCCCCCCCTGCAGACGTTACGCCCACAAAATGACGTCATTTTTTGTCTCTGACCGCCCGCTGATCCGCACTCCTGTGCACAGGGTCCGGGCCGAACTTTGTCTTTCAAGGCTGTGCGGCAACCATGCTGTGATTGGTCGGAATTTATTGTGGGCGTGATGAAAGTGGAGAAGCGCAAGAGCCTCTCCAGGTATATAGGTAGGTGTATAAAGAGCGCTGATTCAACAGATTTAGATAAGACCATACCGGTTTTGCATGATGAGCAATAAAAGAAAGAAAGAAAGGCAAGTCAGGGTGATTTGTCACCAATAACTCCAGACAGCCGTTCACACATACCAGATGGTGACTGTTATTACCATTCTATATACTCCTACATACCCGGGCATAATAGGCTCGTTAACAATGTCTGTATATCTTTGCTATTGTTACTTTTAATGTCGCATCTTCACAGCTCATCACCGGACAGTTTGAAGTATCGCAGGCACATTGGAACACAGTAGATGTGCAAATGTGGTCATAAAGGCACAAACACTGAATCTTTGCTATTGTTACTTTTAATGTCGCATTTTCACAACTCATCGCCGGACATCTCACGCTGTTGCAGGCACCCTCTCTGTATAATGCCCTCTTGCCATGGCACACGTCCTTGTGGTGTGTTAAAAAACTCAGTAAAGTCTTTCCTTATAGTTTAGTGGGCGGGCCGTATGAGGAGTTCTGCACACACGCGTCTCGCGGAGTATGGTACCTCAGTGCGGAAAAGACCTTTTTTTTGTATCTCTTACCACCCGTGGAGCGCGTTCTCCGCTCTTTGTCTCGCGGAGTATGGATCCAGCTTTATACACTTCCAGATGATCAATGAGGATTAGAGCTGTGTAGAAATGTTGCCACTGTTACGACCCAGCTCAGCTAGGGATGGGGGAAGTAACATAGACCCAGGTGGACTTGGTTAGGCAAGGTGTTTCATGGCGGAAAATGAAACAAATCAATGAAAAAAACAGAGGATTACCAAAAACAAAAAAAACATCAGGGCGCATGGGGTCAACAGAAATTAAACGAGTGCCTCGGCTAGCGCTAAGCTAAACAAAAACGAGAGGCATAGCGTAAAACAAAACGAGTCGGCACACACAGAATGAAGGCGGACTGCGTACCGCCCCTCAAGAACACCAGCGTCGTCTTCTTAAACTCCCGGTCCTCCTGCTGATTGGTCCAGTACCCTTCAACGCAGCTGTGGCTAATTGGGAACGCTTGTCGTCATGGCGCTGACGTAAAAGGGAAAGGTCCACACCTGGGGCCGTAACGCCTCTTACAAAACAGATGGTGGCAGTAGTTGGTCTTCAAGTAACGTCTTAATGTAGAACTGATTTGGTCTGTAGAAACTACACATGCTCCACTGTGTTCACTAGGCTAGTTGCTAATTTGGTCGTAATAAGGACGACCTAATAAATGTTTTTTAGACTTGGTATTAAACATATATCAGTCAAAGTCTAATGAAAAGATGAGAAGCACAGTCCAGGAGTGCCTGACATTCTAAATATGTGCAGATTCTGGAGGTGAACAGCAGCTTACATCAGTCTGTGGCTGAAATTAGCAGAACAAGAAAAACAATCATGATTTAGTAAGCTTGTTTCTGGTCACAGTGTCATTACAGGGCCATAAATGTGTGTGTTTCATAAACCCCACAAAAATGCCACAAAGTCGCCTGGCATGAAGCCATGTCAGTTAGTTTCTCTGGTGCTCGAGCAGCCAGGAAGGATTTATGGAAGCCGAGGCACGCTGCAACATTTTCAGAGAGGGATTTTAACCGAAACCGACGGGATTCTGGCGATAAAGTGGAGTTGTTTCGATGAGAATTAATGGAAGAGGAGAGGCGCGGTGCAACCACGTTTTTTTGAGCGGGGCAAAATTCATATAAAAGCAGTGGAAAAATGACACAAAAACCCACATTATATGCAAGTGACATGACAGTTTTGCTTTTTGAATGCAACTACCTTATGGAAATGAGAAAGCACAGAGGTCGGTTTGATCCATGATAAATACTGTCATCAGGCCAGGGCTGCTCAGATCAGACGTGACACTCAATGTTCATTTTCCATCTGAGCGACGTTAGATCTCAGATATCTCCAAAGGGGGGGTCAGAGCCTTCGAGGTTTTGAGGAGCCATGACGCTACTGACAGCCGATCTTCTTAAACTTTTCCAACTCTGAAACTAAATCTGACTGATCCGCCTCTGCCGAGCGTGCGCTCCGCTGCAGTAATCTGGTAATCATCAGACATACGCCCATGACCCGTTTTTTTGGTTGCGACCCAGAGATTAAGAAGCCAGGATTTACGGCACATGAGAGAGAGAGAGAGCGTCTTTGTGTGGTGCCATGAGATATTAGCCCCGTCTTTTTCCTCCGTTCAGGCAAACCTTTTCTTTCTCTGCTTCTCTTTAGCCCTCTCTCATTTATCCATCCCTCCCTCGTCCTTTAGTAACTGTCTGCTTACAGAGAGTTGCGGTATAGAGGATCTATAGCAGCTCTGTTGACTTTGGCCCCGGGCAGACAGAAAGCCGAGCCTTTAATTTGACTGGTTTCAATATCTGACCCTTAATAAAACAAATATCTCTGTTTGGAGAGAAAGAAATCACCCCCAATTACTGTCGAGCGAGGAGGGAGGGAGCACTACTGGATCTGAGTATTTGTGTGCACAGCCTGGTCCGGGTCAAGCTAAGTCTCCAAATTGACCCAGCTTAGAAAAATAAAAATGGAAGAATGTAAAGAGGAGCGCGGTCTCCCGGCGTCACATTTCGTCTGTGGGGCTCGGCGTGTGTCGCTCCCCGACTTCTGGAGTAGAATCTGAGCTTCAGTTCATCTCGCTCCTTCCAGATCAGCCCTCATCGCTGTGTTATCCATCAGTGTCCGACTTAAAATAAACTCGGGCTCAGGTTAAAATTAGATCACTGCTACTGTCTGCAGGACTATAGTCTGCAATAAAGGATGACATCACATCAGCCATGTTGTTTTGGTTGTTTGGTTCATATTGAGCTGGTGCCACGGGGACACAAAAAGATTGTTCTTCAACCTTGATCATCTATAGTGCCTCTGTAATACTACCTAACAGTAGCCAGCACTATAATATAGCAAATTAATGTAACATCTATTTTATCTAAACTCCAGTCACTGCCAAATTAACCAGATTGTCATTCACGTACCTTAAATAATACAGCTAGCTGGCTAAGCTAAGCATGCTTACTCAGTAGTATTACTCTCTGAATGGCTATGCTAGCTGGCTAGCTTGCCACTCAGCTAACATGTTCCAAAATCTTTTATTTTTTTTTAAAAGTATGAAGCAAATGTGTGTAACAATGTCTAAGTAGCCAACAACAACGCAAGACAGAGGCAGTTAGCTAACTAGCTGAACATGCTGATCTAGCGTTATTGACATTTAGCTAAGCTTTGTTTCTATTGTGCTTATGATTGACAATCAGGATGTTTGTTTGTATATGTGGAGTGTGAGCATGTGCAGAAGCATTTACACCATTAGTCTGCCATGATATAATGTTTACAGACCGGTTTAAATGAACAGTGGTACCTGTTGCCAATGTGAGCAGTCAGCTAGCATTAGTATGTGAAAGTACAAACAGTGACATGGATAATATAACAATGTGGTCAATATGTGACAATGAGTAATGAAATTAGTTAAGAGATGAGTTTGTTACCTACATGGAGGCTGGAACTAGAGGTGGAAAGGTTAATGATAGCTGAAGTGGTTCCATCTGCAAGCTACAAGACACACACATAAAAACACACAGACTTCCACGTTAGCTGGTTAGAGTTAGCAACAACATTAGCATCAAATCACAATAACAAAGAAAAAGTCTTTAACACCACTAGCATCATTAGACGTTACACATCAACATTACCAGACACACACATGACTCAATCACACAACAACATCATCATCATCGTCACCATTGTGTGTTCTCCCAAAAGGCCACGATTCATCAAAAACTTTGGGAAGGAAAAAAATATAGCGTGCTACCATTTTCTTTCCCTGGGAGGTCCCCCGCTCTGCGAGGTGCAGACAGCAGCGCTCGGTTCACGCTGATGGAGCCCGACAGAGTCCAGATTAGAAAGACAAAGTGTTTAGATGAAGTCATGGAGGAGCTGAGCACATGGAGGAGGAGGAGGAGGAGGAGGAGAAGAAGACAGGATGCACTCGCAGCAACAAACATCTCATTTTGGCCAGATTCATTAAAAAAAAAAAAAGTTCCATCTGTAAGAAGCTTCTCTACTGTTTTCCTGGTTACCATGGCAACATGTTCTGGTTGAGTATTGGCTTCAGAATGCAGCCCTCAGCTTGTGGGAGTCCCGTCAGTAGAGAGTGGCAGGTTTGAGGGGACAACCTCTAACAACACCTGAGGATATCTTAGCGGTGTAACATGTATACAAATGTTCCTCTGATATTAGAACTTGTTAGACATGTGGGGCTAAAACTTTGTTCAAACTCTGATCAGTGTTCAGTCCATGTTCAACCTCGGCTCGAGGACTCCGATAAAAGAATCCTGCTTGTTGTTGAGCTTGTTGATGGCGTGTATGTCGGCCCTTCGAATTACAACTTTCAAATCATCCGTCGCTTAGAATCTGCAATGACTCGGGTTTGGTTGCGTGACTGTTATTGTGTCCACACTGAGATGTTTTGATGGCAGAGCTCTTTAATTGGACGTGGGTGTTGCTGTCAGGGCGTGTACAATTTCAACACCCGACCGACACACACACACACACTGATGATCATAGCTGAGCTCATGCGGCACTTTTTTCAGACCAACCATATCAATAAACAGTTAACGCCACCCCCACCCCCAAAACACAATAAGACAACTGAAAATGAAAGTGTGTGTGTGTGTAGGAGTGGAGGGAGTAAGGATGAGGTAACAGCAGTATATCAGAGGCAGCTGCATGATTCCTCCTTATGTTAAATTACATGTGTGTGTGACTCAGTCGTGAGTCCAAAGGGTCACTAGTGCAGACACTGTTCACTAAAATACTCATTTGAAAACGTTCTACAAATCAGGGCTCATCAGCTCACGGTGGTGCGAAACGACTTCTCATCAGTCAGTGAAGTCTAACCGGTGAGCCTATGTGGTTATAGAGAACTCATCAGTCTCTGTGCAAAGCTCCACCACCAGACCCGACCCTGTAAGGCCTTCATCCACAACAGGTAAAGTCAAGAAGAAACCAGGAGCTCACGAGGAAGAGGAGAGGGGCGTGACCAACAAGAGGACAGGAGGTGAAGATGGGGAGCTGACGAAGGAGGACAAAGAGAACAGAAGTGGAGGATTATGTAGGAAAAGGAAGTCAGGAAAGAGAGTAAGAAGATGAGGAGAAATGACAACTGATGACAGGAGAAGGGGTAAAAGAAAGGAGGAGAAGGACGTGGAAGAGAAGCTGCAGGAATCCAGAACAGAAGTCTTGAATCACTTTGCTCTCAGAGGAGGCTGACAGGAATCACGAGCTTGGAATTCTTTCCTGAAAACTCAGAAGTCCTCCACAGATTCACTGTCTTTAAACGTTACTTCAGATTTCTTAAAAGAGCCAATCCGGTGGTTTTCCATGTTGTAGCTCATTAACTTCAGACGCTGTACACTTAAACATTAGTGCAGAACATTTTCCAAGAGCTGCCACACTGTCTATACTGATTTCTTACCGCTGGTTTTACATAATTACAGCTCAGAGCAAATACCAAGCAGCAGAGACGACTGCTCAGTGTTCTATGTACGTTCAAGAAAAACCAACGAGCTAGATAAGAAAATCATCGTCCCTCTCCTCTTCGTGTCGTAAATCTGAAGCTACTGTTAGCATACGGTTGGTTTAACTTTGAAGGATCCATGGCCTTCAAAGGTCTGACCTCTGAACACCACAGAGCGCAGACAGTGTTGGAGTCGAACCGCAACAAGCAAACAGTCAATCAAGACTTCTTGAAGGAGGACGTTCGCACAGATCCTAAAAATGTGAGCAGCGTTGTCGTTTCACTGGTGTGGACGTGCAGAACGATAGTTGTAGCTCAGCATCGTTAGGTAGGTTTAGGGAAATAACAGCTTTATTAATGTTAGCAGATTTGGTCGCCATGGTTACAATAATCATCCATCCATCCATCCCTCCATCCATCCACCCAGCCAACCACCCACCCATCCATCCATCCAGACCTGCTCTACGCCATTTTTATCACATGAGCTTCTGATGTATTATTTTAAGTTAACATCACACTTCTTGGACTCTCCTCAAACTCTAAGTCCATTCAACAACAACATCTTCCGTTGGAGGACAGTGCATTCCAAAGAGCTCCCTTCAGTCCTCATTGGTACAGATGTGATTACACAACGATAAGTGCGGCCTGCGAGTGTGCCTTCAGTATTTATAGGGCTGCATTATTTATGTCCGCCCCTTCAGCAGAGCCTCATGTGGTCTGCCAAACCAATAAGACCAAATTATGTTGTCTCCTAATTCTATACAATCCTCCATTCTCTAATGTACACAGAGAAACCACTTAATAAACCACAGCAGTGTGTGTGTGTGTGTGTGAGGGTATGAGAGGGTCTTTTGTGTTTTTATGGACAGCACTTTCCCAGTAATTGTCTTTATGTGCCCCTGAAAGTTGGATGTTGAGTGTTTTTAGTTTGTATATTTGGAAAAGAGGCTGATTATCAGACAATGGGTCAAATTTAAATAACCTGCTGTAATAACTTATTATTGTCTTAAGGTAACTGCTGCTTTGTCAGGTCGAGGTTGATTCTTTTTGGAAACTTTAAGTCGTCTAACAGCGATCTGGTTAGCGGCTGCAGCTTAACGTGAAGTTATTCATAATGTATTGATGAGTTAATTTGTTTTTCCATCTTTTTGTAACATGTCTGTCAATTCGACGGCTGCATCTGCTGGGCCTTCAGAAGCCAGGCTTTTGTAGACTGGAAGCATGTCCACCTTAAACCTGAGGCCTGGCCTGTGTTGATATGAGGTATGGCATCAATAGACCAGTGGCCTGACCTTACTAGACCTGAGGACTGGCCTCATAGCATGTAGCCTGGCCTTTGTAGACCAGAGTCACATTTACCTTAGGCTCGAGGCCTGAGCCTCGCAGACTTGAGGCACAGCATTAATAGACCTTTGGCCTGGTGGCTGAGGACTGGCCTTCGTAAACATGTAGTCTGGTCTTCATAAAGAGGAGCCTGGCCTTAGTAGACTGAACTGAATGTGTATGTCGGTGTTATGTTTTAACATCGGGGACGTGAGTGTTCATGTGGACACTGAAGGAGCAGGGCTTAGCCTGATTGGAAAATAGTTTCCACGTCCTTCTTATCCCAAAAACTGCCCGTCCTCCCACAGAGAACAGAAATGTGGAGAGAACACTAAGAGTCCTAAGCCTGGAGAAAAGTTAATGGTTGGTGACGAGTGCGGGTCTTGTGGTTGCCGCAGCAACCACCGACCACAGCGATGGCTGCCATGTCATCATGTCAGAACATGTTTATTTATGCTGCTGGTACCACTGAACGAACACACACACACACACACACACACACACACACGGTCCCTGTGGAAAGATGAGTGCTTCATACTTGCCCTTTACACTTATTGGTCATAACAATCCCTACGCCCCCCCGAAAATACACACAGATAAAAATGACACACACACACTCCTCATCTATGCATTAGGAAAATCACTGGATCATTAGGTATCAAAGCACTCACTGTAATGAAGACCAACTGGAGAACAGAGGGAGACATTTTAGAAACAGAACAGTCTTTGCGACCCGCTTCTTCAGCCTGACAGGGGCTGTTTTGGTAGTTTTGTTATTGAAAATGAAATAACGGTTCAGTGTGTGTTTTTTAAGCATTACTATGACACGGAGCGGCCCTGATAAGGCGGTTTTACCTGGTCAGACACGAGTGGCTGCTCATCATCGATGTCGATAAAAACCTCCCCAGAAAACTGCGACGTCTCTCCTGCACACAGAACGCACAGACATTTTCAGTGCTACCATCACAGTGTGGGTGTTTATTCGTAGCCATCCTTCGCTTTGTGTCTTACGTCTCCATCCGTCCTCTTCCTCCTCCTCCCCCACCAAGGCTTGCTCCTCCTCTTCGGTGCACCGGTATTCCTCCAACGAGCGGATGGTGCATTGACCGACCACCGGCTTCCTCCCGAACTGACGGTTGTCAATGACTTTGATGACGATGGGCGGCATGTAAAGCTCCTCACAGGGAAGTCTCTGCAGGAGAGAAAACACAAGATGAAAGCACTGACAGCTTTTGACCCAGTACCACCTTAACCATCATGATTATTTCAGTCAAATGAATCTGTGTGGGCCAAAAATGGTCAAACTGTGTGAGACTAACAGAAGAATGTGGCCTAAATAAGTCAACACTGTGTTGTCGGTGCTTCGTGCAGACCAGCTACACTCTGTGTTTGTTTATTGGGAGCCATGCAGAACCCCTCGGTGAACTTTGCGTTGAGCAGAGCTCGCCCACTCTGTCAGTTTAAGTGCCGCTGAGTCGTACGTCTCACATTTCATACATCTCCGCCTGAGTGTTCAGTGAAAGGGCTTCAGAAGACAAGCAGACCATCACTTGACCTGCCGGGCATGTTGAAAATCTTGCGGTGGGCGCCGATAGAGCAGGTGGCAGAGCTGGCAGAGCTCGGGCAGCGTCTACAGGTTTTTTTTAAATCTTTGCCTTCACTCGACCTCTCTGACTGACTCGGTATGAAATGAACTCATGTATCCAAACAGACGCCTCCTCACAGTAACGATCTCTGGGTTTAAAATGAGGCTTAAGTCAGGCTAATGATGCTAAACTCACACAATAAACGGAGAGACGAACATGAGGTGGTTACACTCTTCAAAGACTTGTTTTGAAGGAAACTATGCACATGACATTTGCTGCCCCTGTGGCATACGAAAACACTTACGCAGTCAACTTAAGACCTTAATATTATTAACATTAAACGCCTGGACCGGGTTCAGCGGCTCTGCATATTTCCAGTGCTCGGCCGGCCGGCCGGCGCTGTCACTCTCTTTGCGGTGGTCAGAAACAGAGCCTTAATCTTGTTAACATTAAAACTGCGGGAGCCGCAGCGCAGAGGATCTGCATTTAAAGGAAAACGATGTGAATATTTCCATACTCCAGTTAAAGCTGTCATAATAAAACACAGAGGTGATCAACTTCAGACCTTAATATTGTTAACATTAAAACTCTCAGGCCCGTTTCTTTGGAGCTGCTGTTAGGAAAACTGTGCACAGTATTTCCATATTTCAGTTTAGGTTTTCATAAAAGAAACACTTAGGTGGGATGTAAAGCCAGTGGAAATATATTCTCTGAAGACATATATAGGGTGAGGAGATTTTACATTTAAAGCAGCAGTGATTTTGGTTTTGCAATGAATCGTACGATTACCTGCAGCATTTTAGTGTCTTTCAGCTGATTGTTTTAGCTTTAGAAAGAAACAAAAAAAGTAGATTCTGGTGGAAGCTAACGATGCTAACAAGCAGCCAATCTCAGTCAGGAGTGAGGAGGAACAAACAGCTGAGATATGGTTCAGTCCCCACGGCGACCAGCAGTGTGTCAGAGGCGGTAAGTTTGAAATCAGAACATGCAAGAAGACATCAATGTCCTCTCCTCCCACTGTCTGTGAACACATCTGTTTGATTATAATTCTCACTTATCTATCATTAGATTACAGAGTGTAAGGTCACTATTAAAAAGGTCAATGTCAAGTTTATTTATATAGCACATTCATAACGGCACAGCCTACCAAAGTGCTTAACATTAAAATTCCTAGAATAAAGTCGACCAATGAAATACATGAAAGAGATGAAGAGCAATAGAATACAATAAAACAAAGGTGCAATCATAGGACATAAGACCCCAAAGAGCTGCCAATAGGCCAAGGTGAACAAAGGCCAAGGTGAACAAGTGTGACCGACCGCACCGCAGAGGGCAGAGCGCTCCACAGGCTCGGTCGCCTCTAGTTTTTCAAAGACATCGGGGGAACCTCCAGGACCATTTGGTTAGCAGACCTAAGGGCTCTGGAGGGCCGGCGCAGTGTAATAAGGTCTGATACATATTCCGGCAGGCACTTATTTAGGTTTAGATTAAGATTAGGAAAGATTAAGAAAACCTTTTAAGAAAAACGAATAAAAGAATCCTAAAAAGGTGCCTGGATGGAGCGTGGATGGTTAACTTCACTCAGACTCTTGTAACCAAGAGTTACAAGACTCTTGTAACCAAGAGTCTGAGTTTATCAACCAACACCTACACTGTGAATTTGGTATTAAAAGGATATTTTCATAAGAGTCCGAGTCGTATGGCGGGATTTAACTGCGCCTGAGGGAGAACTAGGCTTCCATCCAACAGGTGCACAGGAACCCGCCTTCTGAAGTCACTGTGTTTTTTATTGATGTCTAATATTTTCTATCTACTTTGACCCAACTTCCTGTAGTGGAATGATCATATTATCAATATTCTGACCTCCTACCTAACCCCAAACTCATATTAATCAATGAGAATCAGCAGAAAAAGCTCTGACTGGAAGAAAAGTTAGAAAACTCCTCCAGGAAGAATTTAACAAAGCACTTCAGAGGAATGCCACACAGTTATTATTTATTTGCTTTACAATTAAGAAAATAAAGCCTGTTTCTTTGGAATAATGATGAAGCAGAGAGCAGCTGCTCTTGCGGTAACCATGAGTTTTCTTTTGACCTATTCTGTCTTTAAAGCAGCCTGATCCCTCCGGGTGCCACATAAACAGCATTCAGTGCTTAAACTGTAGCTTCCTGTGGTTTCAGCTGCAGTAGCCAATTGTTGTGAGTCACACAAGTACAGTACAAACTGGAAACAACACCAGGGAGCACGGCTGCAGCCAGAGAGAGAGTGTGTGGTTCATATCAGCACTTTAGCCTCTTTTCATGCCTCTTTACACACTCGGCAAAGCTGCTCACTTGGAGCGCTCCACTTTTTTGCCTCCTCCATCTCCTGAAGTAGGCGTTAGTGGCTCAGTGCTACTTTATCCACTACAAATGTGTCTTTGGAGCATGTTTGGAAAAGCACATTGTTATTTATGCATCAGAATTTCTCTTCCTGTGATGTGTCGTTCGTGAACGAGCCGGCTTCTTTGTAGCGGAGAAGAAGAACACTCCCCTGTGTGAGAATATTTAGCCACGAATATGAGGTGGCGGGATTTATTTTGATGGGCATCACACGCAAGGACAGACTAGGGTCGTACCGCTATGAGAAAGAAGGAAGTGGTGCAGACGCTCCAAAGACAGCGAGTGTAGTGCTACAGGCCAGGTACACAGAGCGATAGAGAGAGTTTTGGGGATCCTGATTCAAGAGCGTCGGGTAAAAACTACAAAAATGAGTAAAAACCTGAAAGTGTCCAACCACCCAAAAGCAACTGTACCTTGAAAACAAGGCTTTGAAAAGTGCTGGACTTCCCTTCACTGCAGTTGTCATGAACTACAAAGTTACCTATGTACCAGGTTGCAAACACATTTATTTCCTATGCTGTCAAGAAGGGGTCTGTGAGGATTGACTCACTTTGTTGGAGCTCTAGTGGCCACTAGGGGAACTGCAGTCTTTGGCCCTTTTTGCTTCCTGTGTCTTAATTTGTAAAGATGAAAACTACCTGCAGAGCATCACCGTCCTCTCTGGGCCAACATGCTTCACGCCTGCTTTATGAGGCATAAAACTCAGTTTATGACCTTGTTTAGTCAGCATTTGTACCTTCGCCATAGCCATGATAAAAACCTCCACCCTGTATTTATGTTGTAATATATATATGCTGGTAGTTATGAGGAAGGTCCCACACCCTGCATCTTTACAGCCCTGAGCTGTACTCACTCTAAAGTGTGTCACCTCTGCAGCAGCTTTACTACACTGAGAGGTTTCCACCGCTCATGGAAAAACAGAAGAAGACTCCTCTGCTCCCTGCCGCCATTATTGTGGCTTTACTGATGAAGATAAATGACCGAAGCAAACCGCATCAGAGCCGAGCTCTCATTAGCCATGAAAGCAACCAGCCTCTGCACTGATTATACTGTGTGTGTGTGTAGTACAGTGTCTCTCACCACATCAAGGATGAGCGTGTTGACGTCGAAGTTTGGCTTCTTCTTCACGCTGCGGATGACGCAGCTCTGCAGCATGGCGCCTCCACACTCCACCTGCAGGCTCGGAGAGGTGACGCTGGCCAGCTGGAAGCTCTTCAGATTGCGAACGCCCCACGCTAAGATCTTTTCAGCAGGAAACAGCGGTTAAAGTTAATGATTAAAGAAAAAGGAGAGGAGCGCAGTAGAAAAATGATCTTAGTGATACCTCGATGGCGGTTCTCTGCAGGACCGGTTTGATTCCCTGAGGAACCATGAAGACGTTGGGCTCTCTTTGGGGCGGCGGGTACGGAAGGTCCGACTCCTCCGGCTGGCAACAGGAAGTGAGGACAGTGGCGGGGTCAGAGGCGGGTCATCGAAGACAGTTTTACATATTTTACAATATGTTAAATAGCAACATTTAGCATTAGCATGCTACACACGGTTCAGACGACCTGTCCTCACAGAGGAATTTCAGAATGGGTTGACCACAGCTCCAAAGTATGGGTTAGCGCTAATTCAACCACAAGGAGGCGCCATATATACATAAATTAACCCCTTCTTAAGGTTTTCTGGTGAGGACGAGCAGGCTTTAGGAAACTGACTCTCAGGAAGACTAAAGACGACATGTCTGCACTTGATTTAACTGTTTGATCACACAGTATTTCTAAAAGTCTGTGAACATCCTTGGACATGTCCTCTTTGGGCTTCCATAGAAAGTTGTTAATAATGTTAGTGTGTGTGTTATCTGTGTGCGGAGCAGACATGCTGGGTCGGACTTTGTGTACCCATTGCTGCAGGTTTTCAGAGAGGAATCCTGGAAACACCAGCTGAGGAAGCAACGGTAAAGAAAGACACAGGAGTGAAGGTGAAATAAAACAAATGAACTTTGAGTCAAAGTCAATGTTTGTGCCGAATTGCAGGACATTCTGTTAAAGCTATGTTCACAAAAAAACAGCATGAACGACTGCGGCTGGCGCTTACCTCATCTAGAAAATGGGTGGAGGTCACGATGTCTCCCTGTGGGTGAGATAAGATGTGAAAAATGTACAAAAAAACCACGACGAGAGGAAGCAACAATTCATAAACACTTTGAGATTAACTGACCTCTTGACCTGGAATATGATGCACCGCTGGCTGCGAGAGGGAAAAAAACAAAAGAGTCGATTAATGTCCAAAGTCCAGCTCAGGTCTGAGTCCAAGAGAAGGTTTGTATCAAATATATGTTTAGAAAATTATTTGGACGGCGTATCAACTCATGACAGTGTTTAAAATCCTGAACTGACCAATCAGCATCCGCTAACAGAATGCTAGCAACATAGCCGTAGCTGTTCATTCATCTTCTCCCAGCTCAGCTTTGACATAATCACTACTGTACATGGCAGCCATTTTTTGGTACACTGGTGTGAGCAGGGACTAGAAGGGCTCTAAAAGTGGAGGGTTGAACTTTGACCTTTTCTCTGCGTATCAGCTCAAAGGCGGCCAGCAGCTCGCCGCTGCTTTTGTCTCCTCTGCGAATCGGGAACCAGGCCAGGTGAGGCGATGATGTCAGAGAGGGCTGACACACGCAGCGGCCCATGAACTCATCCGCTCCCTGGACGTTTTAAAACAAGACACGGACATTAAAAAAATAACATTACATTCACATAAGATTTCTCTCTGAGCGTAAACACTCACGTATGAGTCCTGGTCGTAGAGCTCCACCACCACGTTGGGAGGGTTTTCCATCGTGACATCGGGGTCGCCAAAAATCTCCACCTCGTAGAAGATGAGGGTCTGGTCCCAGGTAGGATTGAGGGTGTTCCGCACGGTCACCGTCTTCTGGGACTGATGGAGGAACGACACGATGGCGTAGGCGTCTGGTGGAGAAGAAAAGGTCACTTTGACTTGTTTGAGACGGTCAATATGAGCCTTGCTGTCCCCATAAAAAGTGCAGAGGAACCAGGGAACGCTGTTCGATGAGGGTCCTCACACAGCAACAAACATATGCACGTGTGTGTGTGAGTGTGTGTGTCTCCTAACTATCCTGGCGTCCAGAGCAGTGACATCAGCAGCTTGGGAATGCCGAGACGGAGGGCTGGGAACGCCGCTCAGAGAGGTTTGTTATTCCAGGTCACAACCACTCTCCTCCATGTAACACACACAAACGCACACATGCATGTACAGTTACACAGGCTGAATAGTTTGTTATTTCAGAGCGGTTAAAGAGTCTCTGTGGAGCCGTTAGCATCAGAGTAAACACAAGTTTAAGATGCATTTTCCCACCAGCCCTCAATTAACCTTGTAGCTGACATACACACTCATACACACACACACACACAGCAGACACACACAGCAGACACACACCACCCATGGTGACCTATTCAATTACTGTCTATTCCCAACAGCCCATTAGCTCATATAAACAGCAATACAAACAGCCCAGGGGGGTGATGTGTGTGTGTGTGTGTGTGTACAAGTAGCAGTAGCCGGGACCCCAGTGGGAGCAGCAGAGGTACAAAAACACAATGAGGACTGGGATGGAGAGGGAAGATGAGAAGGAATTTAGACCACAAATTAAATATATAATAAATAAAAAGAGAGAGAAAGAAAGAAAGAAAGAAAGAAAGAAAGAAAGAAAGAAGTTTAAACTTGCAGCTGCATGACGACAGCTGAATTAATTCAAATAGTCAGCCCTGCTGGTTTGATAGAAAAAAGAAACAAGGCGGGCAGACAGAAGAAACCGATGAAGACGAGAGAAAGAAAAAAAGGATGAAGAAAGGCAGAAAGAAAGAGCTCAGTGTTTGATAGCTGACTCACTCTTTAATCATGGCCGCCATGTAACATCAGATTAACACACAAGTGAAGCCCATCCATCAACTCTACTCATCCGTTACACCACGTGTGTGTGTGTGTGTGTGTGTGTGTGTGAGCGAGCTAACGAGGCTGAGAGTGATAGTGATTGATCATTTCAGTCTGGATGCTCTAACTAGCCTCCCATCTATCACTCCTCTGCCTCCAGCCGTCCGTCTCACACACACACACACACGCAGACACACAACACACACACACACACTCTACAGCAGTCAGTTCAGTGTCCTTTGTGTTCGTGGAAGGTCAACTTTAAGATCTAACATGTTGGTCTATAAGGATTGCCTGGCCTTTGAGAACTCAGCCCTCAAGTGGCCAATAAAGGAACTGCAGTTTCTGCTTAACCTCGTAGCCCTGGAAGGCACCAGTACCTGAGAAGCTGTCCTTGTCCATGGCTGGCAGGTCTCTGGCTTGATACAGGTAGCAGCGCAGGTGGTAGCGGGTGCCACCTGTGTGCACACAAACACAGTTATGTTTTATTTTTTTCCCAAAAAAACAGAGAGAAGCAGGAAGAAAAAGTGTGTGTGTGTCCGTCTTACGATCAAAGAAACAGGAAATGGTGGGTCTGTTGACTCCAAATGTAGTTGTGACAGACTTGTCATCGCTCCTGTCCTCGATGCTGCTCTGTGAGAAGACAAAACGTCAGTCAGAGACCAAAACATGCATTTTTTGTTGTGTGTTTGTGTGTCCCTCACCAGAGAACACTCCAGAGCAAAGATGGCTGCCGGCCCCGTCTTCTCCAGCGGCTCCATGCGGCGCCTCCACCGGCGCCTCCGGAAGCTGTCCGTCTTCCTGGGCTTCAGGTGGAACTTCCAGCCGAACAGCGAGGCGTACTCCCAGCCCTCCCTTTCTGCCTCATCCGGGCGCTGCTGTGAACACACACACACCATTCTTTAATTACCACACCTGCCTAATAGATCCAATCTTGAGTGCTTTTGGAGTTAAAGTGAGGCTGGATGGGTAAAGCTGCAGTTTCTGTTGGCTCATCTGTTGCTCATTTGTACAACTTTACTACCATCTAGTGGCCTGAGGGGGCAACTTCAGCCAGATAACAGAGATAAAATAATAACCCTGATTTTTGTGTGACAGCATGCATTGCATCATTGCAACATATTTGTGTCTTCTACCTTTCTGAGAGCCTCCATCTTCTGCTGGTCTCGTCGTCGCATACGCATCCATCGCCTGCGTCGGTTGGTGTGGTACATCTTCTCTGCTGGCACCCACGACTTTGGACGGCGGTCTGGAGGAATGGTGATGCCGTACTCCCAGCCTGAACACACACACAGCGGGGTTTATGAGTGTGTGTGTGTGTGTGTGTCTGTGTGTGTCCGTGTGTGTGTGTGTGTGTGTGTGTGTGTGTGTCTGTACCCTGATCATCCACAGCCCGGTTGAGATCTTCACTCCACTCCACCTCCTCCCACACCCAGCCAGGAGGACACTCCACCTCATCCTTTGGCACAGCTTTCTCCCCATTCTGACACACACACACACACACACACACACACACACACATTAGATTCACTGTGATAAATGAAGCCTTGATGAGCACATAAACACACACGTACCACATCAGTGTATCCTTCAGTCATGCCAATCCACTGTCCACCTGGCAACCTCATCTGGTTTTCAAACACTTCCTCTGTGAAAGTCATGTGACCGGCGTCCACATCAAACAGCAGCCTGACAGGAAATCAACAGAAAATAAGCTCTAACAAAAATGTAATAAGACAGAGACAGAGGAAAAAATACAGAGAAAACTCCCTGAGGCAAGGCCCAGGACCCCCCTGACTGCACTCTGTGATGACACTCACGTTCTCTCGGGGCTGATGTACCAATCTCCAGCCCAGCTCCAGCCAGGCGAGGGTTTGAAGCTCTCTTTGGGCAGTTTGACTCTCCCGGTGACGTCGCTGTAGCTAGGGTAGGTTAAACCTGTAGTTCCCCAGCTGCCCACCAGGGCGAGCCGAGTCTGGTTCTCATACTACAGACAGAGAGAGAGAGAGAGAGGTTTGGACAGAAGATGACCCGTGTTAAAAGCCCCTCTCTGCAACACAATGTGTCCTCGAAGCCGCGCGTCTTACCGCCTCTGCAAACACGGACAGTTTTCCTTCAGCAAACTGGTTGAAGTGTTTGACATCAGCTCCCAATCCAAACCACACCTTGACCCTCAGCTGACCAGGAAGTTTGGCTTCTCCACCACTGCCCTGCGGGTACTAAACAACACACACACACAGGTCACACCTTACAGAAGAAAAGTGTGTGTCTGTGTATGTTTCTGTGCGTACCTTTAGAAAAACTGTCTGCAGCTGCCCGCAGTGCTTCCCGCGGTGCAGCTGGGAGAAGATGACCGTGTGTGCTGGTATGCGGTGGTACGCCACACGGCGGTCGCCCTGCAGCATCCATATCACAATGTCCGGGAGACTGTTCTGGGGCTGGGCATGAGACAGTTCATGTAAATGGACTCAGTCTGGCAACATGTAACACACATATATACCTTATACAAATGTAACGGACTGCAGAGAGGAGGACTGAACCGGGCAGACAAAGTGAAGAGGGGCCACTAATAATCAGATTGGCAGCTGATTGGAACACAGAGGGCGGGTGAGGACACAGGCAGAGTGGACGTTTGAGGACATCTGGTGGTTGGATGGGGTGCTGCAGGATACACCTGTGATTAGGTGACAACTCATTTCCCTAATTTGTGTGTCCTCGTCTCCTCAGTCCTTCGTCCTCTGATCCAGGAAACTGACCTCAGCACGCCATACTTGAAGTGAATGAGGAAAACAGCTGTGCAGCTGTATTTGTCCTCACTTTAAATGTCTAAAATATGAATTTATAGAGATTGTGACATCAAATGACCTATTTACTCTAAAGTCAGTTTACAGTTACCTCCTCAGCCATGGTCCTCAGCCTGTTGGCCCAGTCCTCCGCCTGCTCCAGCACCGTAGAGAGCTCCGTCTCCTGCCCGTGTTTGAGAGCCAGCGCCGCTGCGACGATCTGCTGCAGGTGAAGACTGCGAATGTGCCTCAAAGAGCGATCCAGTGGGGTGGCGCACTGCCAGTGGTCGAGAGAGGGCAGCTGCTCACTGAAACAAGGCAAATCAAAAGCAGCATCAAAGCCACGTGGTCTACACGAGGGCTCAAGACTCTGGATAAAAAAGCTTCACCTGCAGTCTGTGATGACCTGATCCAACAGCTCCACCACTCGGAGCTCCACCTCCTCCAGATCGCTGCCTGCCTTCACCTGCAGCTGCACCCGCTGCAGGTTGGACTCCTTAAAAACAGGTTCACAAGGGTCAGTGCTAACAACCGAATAGAACATCATAAAGTCCAACAAACACCCCACAATGTGTCTCAATGTATTGCTGATGCTAAAGCACTAAAGTAACAGTGACTGTTACCGTCTCTACCAGTAGAGGGAGACAAGACCTTTGCAGAAAAGAAGAAACCTTTAGACCCTCTCATCATTCTCTTGGTGCTGAAAATTGAGCCACTTCGCTAATGTAGTGATGCAACACTTTTCATGATGCATTGTGGGATACACAGTACACAATATATGGCTTCAAGATTGTCACTACATATTTGGACAGCCTTAGAAACGCAGGTGAGCCATGGCAATCACACTGCAGCGGTCCAAAGCAGGTATCCACCTGCTGCTAGATGCAGCTGTATCTATGGAAAACTAGTACTCGAGTACTCAAGTAATTGCAAAAATAATCGGCGAGTATCCGAGTATCAAAATACTCATTTGTTGCAGCCCTAGTTGTGACCTGGCGTTACTAACTGTGACACTGCAACTACAGCTGGTCCTCACAAACACAGACAGAGACGCACCAGTCTGTCGATGACAGCCAGCAGCATGTTGAGCGCCTCGATCCTTGGTGTGATGTCCTCCCACTCTGAAGACAGAACCACCACCGGCTTAACATTTCCCCACGGGAGGTAGTAGTAGTGGCAGCCTTGGAGTGCACATATGAGAATCATAAACACAACGGAGAACATAAAAATGTTTCCTTTTTAACACACAGAGACTTTTCTCTCACCGTCAAACACCGCCCTGCTGAACTGTGTGGTGGAGGCCAGAGGGAGGCAGGTGTAGTCGAACTTGTTGCCATAGTTACCGATGCTGACCTCAAACTGGATGGCATCGTCTACGTCCTGCAGGAGTGTGGCTGAGTAAAACTCCACAAAGAGAGAGAACTTCCTCTTCCGGAGAAACTTCTGTGAGATGGAGAGAAGGAGCTTCAGTGTCCATCCTTTTCTCTACAACACGTCTTTACCCCGCCTCTCCACCCACTCTCACCTCCACCACCAGAAGATCATCTGACAGTATGTCCTCAGTTCTTTGCTCCGGCTTGTCCACCAGCTTCGTGGTAAGTTCCACTAGGACCCGGCCTCGGTACGCCACACCCTCGCCCTGACAGACAGAGACACAGACACTAAACACTGTGACCCTTAAATCCTGCAGCCTCACGAGGTCTGCAAACACCTTCAGTCTACAAACGCAGATGGAGGTGGTCCTGTGCAGACCTGACCTTTTATTTTAAAAGATAAAGAGGTCAGTTTACCTTTCCCAGGTTGAGCGCCTCATGTGGGTCGTTGAAGGCGGTGAACTCTCTGGGGCTGCCATACAGGTTGACAAAGCACGGGCCAAACGTCGGGAGGAAACCGAGACTGTCATCAACTGCAATGAGAGAGAAAGTTTGATTATAAACAGATAAAAAGTAAACTTTAAATTAAAGAAATGAGGAAAATGTGATTGTAAAGTGATAAAATATGATCAGGTATTTTCTACATTTCTGAGTTTAAGCCATGATTAAAAAGAGAGAAGGTGTCAGAGGAATGAAGTGAGACAGCCGAACGAACAGTCGAGCTGTTTCACACAAAACAGAAGTGGTGAATGGAGGATGATGGACGTACTGCCGGGGTGGACGGTCCGAGAGGTCAAGTCATCTGAATGCATAGAGAGGAAGGATGGTTCAGAGTCACAGTCAGAAAGGAAACAGGTGAACAGAAACACTGGACCTCAAACACAACACTCAGTGCAGGATGGCACAAAACAAGCTTTAAGTCTAGTCTAGTAAATCAAACGCAATGTGACTGGTTCATGAGGCACATTTCCAGTGCCCTGGAATGCACCACACACATTTTCTGATTCTGATTTGTCTAATCAAGCCAAATGGTGATGCAGATCAGATCAGGTACTACCAGTCTCATTGAAAAGTGCTTCATATTAAAGAACACTAATCAATATTTACTAATCACATATGTTGCTTAAAGAAAGAAAAAAAACGGCGATCGTCTCAAACCGTGAGCAAAACTCATGCATGTTGTTTTCATCTGGAACACTGCAGCTCAAAGTCTGAAACCTGAAACAGTGTCATCGTCCAGTTAGTTGGTTAGTTAGTCTTCATGCACATCACCTGAAAACATCATGCTCGGTCCCAAACCACGCGCCCTCCGTCCAAAGAAGATCTTTGAAGGCTTCAGGAAAAGTGGCTAGAAGCTGATGCTTACTGCTTCCATTCACAAGTAGAAGTGATCTGTGTTGTAGCATGCCTTTTACCTTCCTCTCTAAAAACTGTTGTCTACAGTCAACGTGGTCCAATCAGCACCCAAACACAACAACAATCTAAAAGGTCTGCACAGCAGTCTGAATGTGTCACTCGACAGTCAGGACAGAGACACGTAAACAACAGTTGAACTCCTTCAGACAACTTTGCATCCTTTGGATGTCGTACACCACACCAGAAATGATCAGTGAGAACACTCAGGTCATAACACATCCTAAACAGGTCAGCAGAGTCCGGCTCAGACCAGTTTCAGATGACTTACCATCTATTTCTCCTCCGGGGGCCGAGATCTTAGACATGCAGAGGTGGCTGGTGCCGATGACGTCGTTGTGACTGGCTCTGTCCCTGGAACGAGTCAAATGGAACTTTTACAAACAGGAACCATGAAGATCCACTAAGAGCAATGAAACAATCATTTCATAATCATTTTGAATAAACTGCTGGGATTCACCAGTCCAGAATTCTGATCCTCATCTTCTCACACATGGAGGGAAACTAAGAAGCAACAAAACAAACAACAGACATGGTTCTGGTATCACAATAAAACTCCATGATGATACATGTTGGTGGCATTTTTTTTAATATGTCACTCACTCTAATGGGCATGGACAGACTCTGGTTCCACTGTGGATTGGCGTTCTTCTCCAGAATCTTGGTGCAGACCTGAAAAGGAAAGCACACCGTTATATGTATGGCTGGTCAGGATGGTCTCAAGATGGTTCCATTTCAGTTTCAATTGAATTGAGTCACCGTTTTGCCAGCAAAGTGAATCTCCACCAGTGGATCCACCAGGTTCTTCCTGTTGCTGTCAAACCCGAATACCTGCCTCATCCCGTCCATGAAGGCATCATCCACTGCAGGGAGAAATCAGATTATGTGCTCGGATTAGAGTCCACACATCTCACATGCACAACAATCTGAGATTTGAAGACCTCAGAAACTGACACTGATGGTAAACATGATGACCGGATGATGATCGGATCAGCACCACAATCTGAGGCTGTAGTCCTCTGACTATAAAAAGGATGGCAGGCTACTTCTGGGTCAATAGAGAGAGGGTATATCCCAAGTGGAGAAGTTTAGGGACCTTAGGCTGGGTGCTCCATGTCCTCAGCTTTGGTCATAAAATCTGGGTAATGACCAAAAGACTAAAATCTGGTTTACTCCCTGAGAATGTGACACAGTAGGATGCTTACTCTGTGGCAGGTCTTCAGCTCTAAAGATCCTCAGGGTGAATGTGGCTCCTCTTAGAGACAGGCCGGCTGGCCTCAGCAGGTTCCCTTCTATGTCCTCTTTGTCTTCCACACACTCTCGTTTATCAGCCTATAAAAAGACACATCTAGGACATGAGCAAGTTCTTAGTTCACCGTGTTTCTGCCTTCAGTCAGTGCGACTCACCGGTGGCTCATCTCCAGCTGCCAGGACGAACAAGCTGACCTTCAGATAACCTTTGACCCCCGCAGAGAGGTCGTCTGGATCACACAGCAGCAGCCATTTCCTTAAAAAGCAATGTCCTGTAGAGAGGGGATGTAATGACACAATCAGAGCTTTACCACCAACCAGCAATCACCACACATGTCTACTCACTGTGCTCATTGTAGACAGTCCCCACGTCCAACTGTGGAAAACAATGGAAGGTGATTAGATTAACGTTCCACAGCTCATTTATCCAGCGTAACGTCCACACACAAAGCAGCAGTTTACCTTGAATTCACCGATCACTGCGTCATTTCTCAGAGAGCGAGAGTTGCACACCTGTGAAGCAAGCACAGAGAAGCACTTTGATGTTTGATTCACAGCAGCCGGCCTGTAAAAAGAAATGAAGATGCACTCTCACAGTGATGAAGATTGGTTCATCAAACAAGTCTGAGGGAGTCTCAAAGAAGTTCAGGAAGAACGTCTGTCGAAGGAGAAAAAATGTTGTCAACGAAGCTGGACCAAGAGACAGCTTGGTAAATGTATTCATTTACCTCATCAAAGACCGGGTTGTTGCCCTTCCTGATGCGGGTCCTCTTGGTCTGCCCAGCTACCGTCACCTTGACAACAGGCTTTATGTTGATGCCTGGCAACTGGCGCCCCTCTATGACCCGTACACGGATCTGGACAGACAGAGATGTGGACAGTCAGTGGACATATAGCCAAAGAGGCACTGCCTGGACACAGTATCTACCTGTATGTCCTGTGGTTTGTTGGGTAGCGGTTTGGACTGACTGCTGGCTCCTCTCCTCCTCTTCTTCAGGCCTCCATGGGTGTGGTAGGATGGAGGTGACCTTTTGGGTGTCTGGGCCATGGGAGACTCCTGCCCTGGGGGCCCCTGAGGGCCAACTATCACCATGGAGCGTCCATCATCGGCTCCCTGATCCTCAGGGGGCTCCAGCATCAACATACTCTCTGTATCCTCCTCACCCAGAGTATCCAGAGAAATCACTGCATGGGTAGACAGATCGATAATAGTTCCACTGGTGATTGATTGATTGATTGATTGATTGATTGATTGATTGATTGATTGATTGATTGACTATACTAGGTGGAATAAACAAAAAAAGAATGAAGATATTCATTGATGAGTTAAGTGATAGATTACTTGTGACGGTGTCCAGCTCCACACCGGGGTTGTTATGTGGCAGGACCTCCTGATGGGGAGGAGGCTGGAAGATGGGAGCCAATCCTGGAGGAGGGATGTAGGAAACCTGCAAAGTCAGCGTGGCCTGGGTGGAGAATGAAAACACAGTATGACTGGTGCCATTCTGATCCAACTCTTTTATGTCACGTGATCTTTGAGGTGCTGTCGCCGTTTGTTTTTGTGGCTCGTTGGTCTAGGGGTATGATTCTCAAGAGGTCCCGGGTTCAAAATCCTGGACGAGCCCTTTGGATTTCCACTGTACTTATGTCTGATTGTGTCACAGTGTTTGTGAGAGCAAGACTAGGTTTCCCTCTAGTATCAGAGCTGGGTGGAGCAGTGAAAGGTGTAGCTTCCTATAGCAGGAAAAAGCAGCTTAAGTGATAAGCTGGAATGTTTCTGTAAACAAAGGTGTTTGCGGCAGCTACAGTCCCACATGTTCAGTGGGTTTGTTGTGGTTTAAAGGTGAGGATGGTGCCACTGAAAATATATTTAACCCTTCACAGAGGTTGACTCACTTTTGGGGGCAGCCTTTAGCGTTAGATTCTCAGCATGTGTTTATGTTTTCTAACAGCTTTGTGTTGTTGAAGGCTTGATGTGCCGGACACATTGTACCCACTCTGAGATAAACGCTGTGTGTGTGTGTGTCATCAATCAGACCTGCTCTGACACTGACAGGAAAGCTTTGTTTAGGCTTTAGGAAACAAGGGGAGGAAATTAAATGTCGTTTCATCTGCAGCTAAAAAACAGAAGGTCACCGTAGGCGTGGACCACCAAGCTGTGTGCCAGACCAACGCTTGACTCTTCCAGCAGCATGCCTAAACCTTCAGATACACCAGACTTCTCAGAATGTATACATCAACCGGCCCAGATCAGGAAAAGGACAAAAAAAAACACAATGGACGAAAAGATTAAGACCAGAAAACCGGAGAGAGGAAAGGGGGGGGGGGGGTGCGTTACTCAGCCGAGACTCTCTATTTTAAGCAGCAGACAGGAAACTCTGGATGAATTATAATTTGTCAGTGATTCCTGACACGGTGTGGCTGCTGCTGTGCTCTGACGGCGCTCACCCCGGTGTTGTTCCTCTTGGTATCCAGCAGGGACACGGTGAAGGAGGCCGCCAGGTTGGGAGAGTTGAGGACGTCTCTGAGAGCCAGTCGACACTCCCCCAGAAACCTTGACAGACACAAAAAAGCCTGTTAATTCATAACCCGGCCTGTCGGTCTGAGGACCCAAGACTGAATCCCTGGTTCTCAAAGAAGTAATGCATACAGCCCAGATTTGTAATACAGGAAGAGTCTTTTCTAGTGTCTACAGACACACCAGATAAGAAGGGGGTCAGCCTCGACAACCAGTGCCTGGAAACTTAAAGATCTTTGCACATATTCACCTCAAGGAGCCTCACACACAGCAGTGATCAGTACCTGTTTCTTCCCATTTTCTCATGGTCCTTGACGACACAGTGAAGTTCTGCCCCAGAGTCCAGAGGAATCCCTTTCAGGTCCCATTCAAACCCCTGACAATGAGACAGAAACATTTTCACAGCACTGACTCTTCCCCATCCTGACATTGTTTCTGTACATTCATGTCTGTGAAAGCCAACATCAACAACAACATTTGATGAATTCTTTTGTCACTCTAAATTAAAAAGTATAGCTTAAAAATTACAAAACAAAAAACCTGAAAAGCTGCCCTCCCGAAACCTGCAGTGTCATTCTGGCCTGAGGACTCACCTCATTCCAAACAGGGTTTGGGTTATTTTTGATGACTTTTGTCTTCTTCTTTGACCCTGAGGCAGAAACCATCACATTAGAGAGATTTTAAAGATTATTACAGGCTGAAGATGTAACTGTGTCTGTGGGAAAGCCTCAACATTCAGCACTCTGCTAGTTGCTAACATCCTATTAAGATGGTAATAACTGCAATAAGGACTAAAAACATGCAGTGCTTAGCCTCTAGGCAATTTACCCAGCAGCCACTGGACCACACACACACACACACTGGTGCAGCAACTATTAAAACATCACATTAGCTTTCTGAGGTTTCCTGTTACATGACGGTTGAGCTCTGATTTCCTGTATGAATATATGACGGACCACTGGTCACAGAACAGACTCACACGATGAAAGACATGAGGCTTTTCTGAAAAAGAGGAATCGACCCAGACAGATGGAGATGTTCTTTCCAGATGAAGGGAAACGCACACAATGACTATTGTTTGATTTTAGAAGCTCCACCAATGAGAACACACCAGTCCATTCAGCAGATCAGCCAGAGCTAACATAGCTAACGCTGTGTTCGAGTTGACCATGCAAACATGGTTCATATTTTCAATGTATTTCTAATGCACAAATACACACACACACATTTGTACGTATGTGTACTTCCATGTCTTAAAAAACCACCCTTCCACATGCAGGTCAAGAGGTTACAATACGTGTGTGTGTGTGTGTGTGTGTGTGTGTCAGAGGCTTGTATCTCAGTGTGAATCTCAGAGACAGGAAGTGGCACCGCGTCAGCTTCCTGGTTGGCTCAGCTTGGCATATATTCTTTCATGAGCCGAGAATAGAACAGACTGTGGTTCACAGGGCTGTGAGACACATATGGGAGACCTATGTTTAGACCCGCACTGTGTGTGTGTGTGTGTGTGTGTGTGGTCTATTTAAGTGTAGAAAATAAATCGTCCAATTCGGATCATGACTTCAAGCTGAAGATAAATTAGTTAGATTGTATTAATTCAAGCCGTCGTTGGTCCTGGAGGGGATGTACACGAATGCACAGCCTGACATACAGGTGTGTCTGGGTGACATTCTAACACTTTTGTTCTAAAAATAATTGATTCTGTAAAAAACAAAACATTCTGTGCTCTTTATCACAGATAGGAAGCCATGATTTACCCAGCTCCTCCAGGCTCCCCCTGAGGGAGGCTCTAAAACCTCATCAACCTCACACATTTTTCCAACAAGATGTGCGTAGTGTGCATGCTTCATGAGTCAATGGGGCCTCTGCAATGCACAAAAAGCACTCCAGCTGACGTTCATGACAGTTCATCCATCGTATTTACGTCTGTCAATCACATGTTCTGCCTGTTTTACGCGGAAAATGTACTTGACCTTGTAGCATTTCTGACTCATTTGTGTGTGTGTGTGTGTGTTGGGCCTATAATTAGTGCAGCTTTTTTTAATGTGTGGTTTCGATGGAGAACACTTACTGTTCCAATAACAACACTTTGGCCGGACATCCTGCTTACAGCACACACAAACACGACCACACATTTAATCACAGAAAACGATCATGTCCATCTATCAGCATTCACATCATCACTCTGAAGCACAGTCGCTGTTTTTAAAAGGCTTTTCTCCTTCATTCACTTTATCCAAATCTGCTGGAGTTTCTCTCTCCTCCTTCCTTTATCTCTGATCTCTATAAATGGAGGAAATGCTCTCTCTCTCTCTCTCTGCTTGCTCTGAATTCCTGAAGTTGTTTCAGCCCACAGACTGATTTCTGAAAAAAAATGCCCCCGAATGTTGAGAGACGATGATGCTCTAAGACTTTAAACAAAGAAGCTAACGTTAGGTCACTCAAACTGCAATAGGTGTGATTTTTAGGAGCACACGATGAAGGAAAAAAATGCATCTTTCTTATCGTTTTAACCTTGAGCAGATGAAGGTTCAGGGTTTGGTGAACAGGGCGATCCGAGCATGTGTGTGATGGCATCAGGAAGCCACGTTCAGGACAAAGGCAGGAAGCTAAGAGCACAGCTCACCTCATTAATGAGGCGCACACCGACTCGTGGAAAGAACAAAAAAACAAATGCATGATGGAAAAACAGCCGCTGACATCAGGTAGCCAGGGCGCCTTCTCTGAGACCACCCCACACCTGCACCCACACCCATCAGGAGGGAGCAGCAGAACCACCAGCAGCACCACCTAACACGAAACTGCTTGGTCTGCTTTAGTTGAATCATTTGCTAAACGCAGGTGTAGCATTAATAAATCACATACTATTGGTATCTTGTCAAGCTGCCCCCATGTGGCCTTCAAGCAGGTCAGAAAACAGCGTCTTGATCTCCATCTTACCTCTGAAGGTGATGCTGGCCAGAGGGTCAGAGTGTCTCAAGTTATTGGCCCGCTGAAGAATGCAGCGTAACATGTCTGAAACCTCCTCAAACCAGACCTGGAGGAGCTCAGCTCAGATCTGTCCGTGTGATCAAGGTCACCAGATGAAGGGCGGTGAAGTAGTTTACATCACCATGGGAGCTTTGTAATGACAGTAAGCACCGCGACGACCACTGAAACAGGCAGACGTGAAGGACACAAACAGAATCCACTGGAACAAAAACAGTGAAACAATCAGCAGCTGAGGTCCTTTGCTGAGAATCTGGAAGATCATCCACAGATCAAACTGTAAAACGTCTTTTCGTGTGTGTTCGCCGGCTTCTTTCTCTTTGTGACTCTACACTCTCACAGACAGAGAGAGCAATGAGCGCACACACACACCTCATAAGCAGAGGAAATCCCAACATTTCCTGTGCTCCTTTCCTCTCTTGTCTCCTGGTTGTTTCCCTCTGTGCCCCCCCACACCTCCGCCTGTCCTTTAATCCCACTGAGCCTGTGTGTATATTTATACGGTTACATTTTAATCTGATGTTTTCAGTCAATCTGTCACTTTCTGCTCTGTGTTTGTGAATTTCTTTGTTCCATTACAGGCTTTTGATTGGTCAAAATTCAATGAGGCACGGTCACCTCAGACTCCAAGAGTTCATTTTGTGCCAGTTTCTCAACAATTTTATCAACCAGTGGCATCAAAGCATTACTTTAATATTATAATAATCCAACATTTAAGATAAGAAGGCCTAAAAACTGACACATAATGACCTGTAACTGCCCAGAGTGACAGCGCCCCCTGCAGACACACAGCAGGACTTTATTTTTTAAGTCCTATATACACAAAAAAAACACACCTGGCAGGATTAGATGTTTAAAAATTGCCATAATCGCTAAAGAAAAAAAATCAAAAACAATGTCATTTCCAATCCTTGCATGGTCCTTGAACGCATCACACAATATACAATGAGCTCAAAAACCACTGTGTGCAAGGATTCACCATAAAAAAAGCATTAGTGCCAACAACTCTATAAAAGAAGTCTAAGAAGCCTTGATTGACTGACATGCTCATCACATGACAACAAGTAATGGCTGATCTGCAGGTTTTCCACAGCTGACTGCTCTGTAGAGGCTGCTCTACAAGCTCTACATGAGACCAATGATGCAGCAGAGACAGCGTCCAGCTTCCAGGAGGAGCCGAGGCGTTAAAGCAGAATAAAGATCAGATATCAGCCTGTGATATCAGCTGTTTTTAAAAAGGCTTCCGTCCCATCGAACATCAGCAAGGCACCATGACATCCTCGTGGTTTGTGGTACTGCACAGCACACACAGGAAATGCTCCTTTTGGCATATTTTTCCTGAATTACCTGGTAGAACCTTCTCAGAGAAGCTTCATTCTGCACACTTTCAAGCCTTTAATCTACCCGGCAACCTCTGGGGGAGGGGAAGGGGGGGTGCTCATGTGGAAGTAGAAAACACTGCAATTCCCCCTGTGGCCTCTGGGGAGGCTAAATGTGAGTCCATCCCCATAGACATCCATGTTAAAATATCCAAGCTTACAGCAGATCCACACATGTAAAAGCATCTCTGTAGAAATTCTAACCACTAGATGTGGAGCGGCCCACATGAGCCTGTGTGTGGAGCCATGCTGCAGGCACTGGCCTATATTGCACAGGGAAACTTTTGTCAGTGGAGTTCATGACATACTTAAGTCAGAAAGCTCCGACTCACTTCTGGTGACTGCTGACTCATCATCTGGCGACCCTCACCAGGGAATCACAATCTAGTTTGTTTCAATCCAGGAAGTAGATTCTGAGATAAATCTGTGATGGAGAAGGTGTCAAACCATGCAACTGACCAACCCAACACCGTCCAAAACAAAACTATGAGGCAGACAGTGTGACAGTCCATCGTCCTGTCAGAGCCCCACCCCACACACTGACGACTGGCACAGGCTTTCCAATAATAACCTCTGAGCTGCAGGAGAGCTTTCAGTAACCAGATCAATACTGTTCAGTCCTAGGTCTACACACAGACGCACACGGTTTGCACGCCCATCACTTGTCCATACCTTCATAAGTGACGCTGCAGTAGGCATCACTGATGTCGTCGTCTGGTGTTTGTAGACGCTCGGCACAGAGAATAAACACACGCAGCATGGCTCATACACACATATACATCCAGAGGAGCTCTGTCAAATCACACAGACACACACTGTGTCCATGTATGGCCGTCAATACGTCCGAACAATATCCTTAAAACAAGCAGAGATCCACAACAGCCCAAGGGAAAGAGGGGGAATGAGAGACAGAACAAATAAGGACCGAGAGAGGGGCCGCTGGAGCTGCAGCTCTCAGCTGTCTCGCTCACCCCCCATTCTCTCTCTCTCTCACACACACACACCACGAGTGCGGCGCACTGGCTGACTCATGCCCACACACACACACACACACACACTGTCCCTTCAATCACAACTGGCTTAAAGAGCCAGTAACACACACACATACACACAGAGGCCTTTATTTTCAGGTCAGACCACACATGCCTGCACACAACCAACAATCCAAACCTAAACCGTCACACGTGGGGGCCTCAACAATGGGCCTGTAAGGGCCAAATATGAAGCCCAGAATCCATAGTGGACAGAGCGGACACAGTGGGAGAGCACGAAAGCTAAGATGTGTTCATCAAAATAACCTTATGTACTCTACCGTTCACAGGTTTGGGGTCACCAGTTCTACAGCTTCTCTGATCAGCATAGTTCAGCTGTGCCAACATCATTTCACAGGAGTTTTCTAATCAATGAGCCTTTTTAACACGGTTAGCTAACACAGTGTACCATTAGAACACAGGAGTGATGGCTGCTGGAAAGGGCCTCTGTATACCTTTGTATGTATTCCATTAAAAATCTGTTTTCTTTTCTAGAAAAGACATTTACCACATTAACAATGTCTACACTGTATGTCTGATTACTTTACTGTTATCTTCATTGAAAAAAATGATATCCCTATTGTGGGTCAAATAAAGGTTTTCTTAATCTTAATCTTAATCTTAATCTTAATCTTAATCTTAATCTTAATCTTAATCTTAATCAGGCACCTCTACCATGGAACCAGTTACCAATCTGGGTTCTAGAAGCAGACACCGCCTCCACATTTAAGACCAGACTTTTAACCCTTTTTGTTCAGTAACGTATATAGTTTGCCTCAAACATAGTGTGTAGGGCTGATCGTTACAGTCTCTTCTTGACATACAGCCACAGGTAGAACAGGCTGACAAACTCTTAGTCTTTGTGCCGCCTTGAAAAAGCCTGACTGGCTGAATGTCCCCATGTCCACTCTTAATGAAAGTCTGTAGAGGGCAGGGAATGTGGTTTGGGTTCAGTGTTCACTGGGGGGGACTTTCTGTTGCTCCTCTATTTATAGTCGGACCCACTGGGCTGCAGTCATGTCATCGACACATTTAGGGAGTGTGTGAGTGTGTGTGTGTGTGTGTGTTAAGGGAAGCATGCTAACTTCAGGACGGGAGGGGGGATAAAAATAAGACATAAGTCCCATGAGTCTAGCAAGTGAGGGAGAAGACACACCCAGACCTACCTGCCTCCAGCATGTACTTCCAGCTGCTCCTGAGGGCGGACAGCAGCCACTCCGAGGCCAGCGAGGAGATCTAGTCCCTCCAGTGGGTCCTGGTTTGTCTTTGTCATGACATGACATTTTTCATGACATGCTCATTGTGCTCCAAGGAGACATGGAGGCTCCACCACAGATGCAGACCCACCTACAGGTGCACGAGAACACAAAGAATAAACTGTCCTTTGTCATTTGGCTGACAGCTAAGCTAAGGTTGTGTTTCTGCTTGGTTAACACACAGATTACGAGACCGATAAATGCAGATGTAGTGCAACAGGACGACCTTTGACAGAATGATTCAGCCTGACCCACCAAACAGGTGCAGTTTTTTCAATAAAATGCTGAATCAATCGGAAGCCTTTAGCAGTTAGAAAACATTTATCTGAAGATCAGCCACAGAATTTGTGATTTAGGTCAACATGTGCTGTAATCATACTGGCATTTAAAGGGTTATTAAATTCCTCAAAATGAGTTAATGTGTTGTAGTTTTGAGGAAAAAAAGCAGAAATAAAATAACAATAAATAATCTCTTTTTATAGCAGTTATTTGGAGGTGGACAGTTTTGTCCTTAATGACACTAAAGGGTGGTAAATTAAAGTGACGCCCGAGGGTTAAATTTAAAGGAGAACACTTTGAGCTGCAGGAATCTAGAAGATGTGGGAAAAAAGTACAAGAATCTCCCTCTGATGGAATGTCTGTCATATCGACAGCTCAAACCCTTTGTGTCAGCTTTCCTGCTCAGATTTTTGGGGAATTTAATTTAACCCCTGACTGTCCTGTGTAAACGCCGACCGGGGGTCAAAGTGGACCAGAATAGAACAAAATGAGGATCAATGACAACACTCACACTGGAACAAACCTATGATGCAGAGGATAATGATGACATGATGTCTGTCTGAAGTCTGTCTGAAGAGGGTCCATCAGGGACGGTCTGTGTGGACGGGGGGCAGCCGAGATCTGAATATTATAGATGTTGTTGTTATTGTTGATTTTAGTGTGTGAGCAACATCTGGAGCCTGGATCTGACTCAATTATTATTATTATTATTATTATTATTATTATTATTATTATTATTATTATTATTATTATTATTATTATTATTATTATGTGAATGATTTTCTTTAGTTAAGCTGACTGGTGGGTCACAGCCCTCAGGCAAAGGCAGGAACATTTTCTATTTTAGGCAGAAACACATACTTCAAGTACTTTTGTGTATTTCTGGTCGGTGCACACAGAATTTGAGACAATAAAATGCAAATTGATCATTTCAGAATGCTTTGAAATCTTCCTCTGTGAATTTAGTTACTAACGCAATCTAAAGTGTAATAAGCTAGGTGCAGGTAGCTCCACTGTGAACTCCACCCTCACCGCCTCCCCATCAGCCAGGATGCAGATAAAAGGGAGGAGAGATCCAGGCCAGCAGAAGAGAGCCAGCAGCGACCAACCGCCCAACAGCTGCAGAGGAGTCGCCTTCACTCTCCTGGTCCAAGCTGCAGAGGGTAAGCCACGCTGCACACCTGTCCTCACTCTCACTCTGCTCCTCTAACACACAGCAGACACACTCACATGTCGCACTGCTGCTCAGCATCACACTCTGAGTCCTTATTCTGTTTACGCTCACACATTACACAGGAACGTTAAAGATCAGGCGCTCTGCTCCGGTTTTCTACAGAAACAAGAAGTCATCCTCACACAGCACAGGTTTGTGTTTCACACACACCCACACATCATGCTGCTCACATCAACCCTTAGAGCTGCTTTAACACTCATGTCATGTTGAATACAAACGTCAGGTCATCTCAGATCAGAGCTGCACCACCTCCTCCACCATGTCCCGCCCCCTGCTCCACCTGTTTGCTCTCAGCCTGCTGGCAGGTAAGCATCAGATCTGATGATGTCATCGACAAAGTCTTCTCTGATTGGTGTTCTCTTCCTTATTGTTGCTCTAAGCAGCTCAGACCTCTCATGTCTCTCCATGTCTTCAGGTGCTGCACTCTCTGAAGAGTTCAATTTGACCTGTACCGTCAATTACTATGGAAACACCTATGATAGAGTCTATGTGAGTAGGACCCTGATTTGAGTCCTCAGTGTCTGCAGAGGACACTTGGACTTGATGCTTCCTGCTCGTCTTTTTAACACCTAACGCAGAGACGCTGTCTTTAAACAGAGTGTGAGAAGGAGCTTTGCCTCCACACTAACCTGTTCTTGTGTTTCTGATTTCAACAGATGAACATCACAAGCAACAAAATCGCATTTTGTTTTGGCGGCTATTTCAGCACCGACACTGGAGGGGACTGCATCATGGGGCCTTTGCCAGAAAAGACGTCGGTTGATTTTAACACGGCCACATCCTCTAGTGATTGGGAGAGCGCTGTCCAAGCAGCCCTGCCCTCCGTTACCAACAGCCTGGGATGCAACTCTTATTTCATAGTGTCATACAATGTCGATGTGAGTCATGATGGTGATGAATGTTGATGTTCTAGGGGTTAATACACACTGTGGTTAAACGTTGAGGTTTCTAACATCGCTCCTCTTCTTCAATCTTTACAGCTCTATTTTTATCTATTTCAAGCTGGGAGTCAAACAGTTTTGGGTTTGACTTCAAACATTACCAGCCCACTGGTAAGTGTGTGCACCTCCCAACCACGTCTCCTCTGTATGAACGTATGAACTCAGCTCCCTCGGCTCTGTCGTCATGTGATTCTTTCTGTATTTTACTCTCTAGACATTTGATGCTCTGGTCAATGGTGCTACAGTACAATCTTTAACAGCATCCCCCTCTAAAGCATTCGCAGACATCTCATCATCATGCAGCTACTCAGGTCGGTACATCACTTCAGGCATCTGTACAGCTCTGACTGCTCTGTTGATTATGATATAAGAGTTATTGAATGTAACCCTTCCCTTCACAGGTGCTTTGTATGGATATAATTATGGGAAAATAATTCCAGAAGCCTGCATCGCTGTAAGCTGTAATGCCACTGGAAGCCTGGATGTCTCCTCCACCTGCGGTCCTGAGGAGTCTTGCTTAGGCAACAACATGTAAATATGTCCCCTTTATCCTCAGAGGAAGGAGCTGTGATTGAACAAAGCATTTAAAGAGTTAAAGTTATTTCAAGTGATGTTAAGTGGGCTTGTCCTGGTTTTAGAAATCCAAATAACATCTTATGATGCCTCCATGTGCCGTCTTAAATGTAGACACACATAATCCACACCTCATGTTTGCTCTATCGCCACCATGAGGTGTGTTTCAGTCAGACATCTTGGACCCTAGAGGGCCCCCTGGTGGCCTTCAGCAGCAGCTGCTGATGTTGTTGGTGGTTGTTTCTGTCCCTCTCTGCCTCCATCAGCTGTGGGTTTGATGCCGTCTGCACTGTGACCGGCCCCACTGTCATCGACTTTCACGGCCAGGTGAACTCTGTGAAGGACCGCTGTGCGTACTCTCTGGTGTCCGTCACAAACCTCACCGTGCTGGCGACCTTCCAGGAGCGGCGTCGTAAAGATGTGAGCTTTGTGGACAGCGTGACGCTGAAACTGGGCGGGTTGGAGTTTCACCTGGGACAAGGAGGCAGAGTTCTGGTAAGCTGCCTGCAGCCACAGCTGATGAGTCAGAGCGGAGTCTGATCCAGAATCCTCCCCTCAGACTCTGCTGGGTCTCCTCTCATCTTTCTTCTCAGAGACATTTGAAGCACTTCCTGTGATGATGCTGAGCTCAGGGCTTGTTGCTATGGAAACAGCCTGTTTGTGGTTGACATGTCTCACTCAGTGTTTCCTCACTTTGATGCAGCTGAACGGCTCGGTGCTGACCCTCAACAGCTCGGCTCAGCTGGTCCACGGTGTGGAGCTCTCTAAGGACCAAACTGGAGTCACCGCCAAGGTGTCGCTCTCTGACATCACCACGTCTGTCTTCTTTGACGGCTCCACCGCACAGATCGACGTGGAAGGTACAGGAACTGACACGTGTCCTTTGGTCAGGGGGATGTGGACTGTGCTGTCCCTCAGGTGCTGTGTTGGTCCAATGTTGATGCTGATCTGACTCACTTTCTGTCTTGAACCTGTCCAGTTCCTGCTAAAACACCTCTGCAGGGTCTGTGTAGAAACTCCAGCAGCTCTTTAAGTGAACTGAGGCTCTCTGACTACAGCTCCACCAGGTAAGACCTCATCAGGAGCTCAGTGTCCCCCTGACTGCTGCTGGATGACTGGGCTGCACTCTGTCTGTGTGAACAAGTCCTGAACTTGTGTTGTGTGTCGCCCCCCCTAGCTGTGAGACGCAGTACAACGACACTGCTGACAGTTCCATCAACTGCACCAGGGCGACTGAACGGTGAGCAGCAGGAAGCGTCTGTCTGTGTCACACTGTGATCTCTGTGCAGAATCACATGTTACATCACATGTTTGATGTCATGTGACGTCAGAGGATCAGAGTATTATCTCCCATGTTCTCTCTCTGCATGTGTGGAACAGCTGTGAGCTCCTGAAGGAGGCGCCCTTCAGCGCCTGTAATGGTGACGTGGACCCAGAGCCCTACATAACCGCCTGCACCGACACTTTGTGCACATATCCTGCAGTGGATGGTCTCAACTGTCAGTTCCTGGAGGCCTACGCCAGAGTCTGCAGCCTGTACAGCAACACCTCTCTGGAGGGCTGGAGGTCAAAGGCCGGCTGCTGTAAGACCCGCCACGCTCCACCATCTCGTTTTATAGAATTGACTTCTGTTTCCAGAATAACATATCAGTGTGTCCCTCTGCAGCCCCTGAGGCCTTCTGTCAGGATAGGACCTGCAGCGATCATGAGTTCTGCGGTGAGAAGTTGGTCAGCGGTGGAACTGGCTGCTTGTGTCGGGCTATCTTTGCCTCCCCTTACAGAGGGACCGACTCTTTGGGTAGGACAGCTGTGACAGCAGCAGGACGACAGGCTGAATGATTGGAGGAAAACCTGTAACCGTCATTGTTCTGACCCACATTGTTCAGGTGATCCGACGGTCTGCAGGGAGAACTCTGCTTCACTTACTCTGGTGGGCTGTCTGCTGGAGGAGAAAGACGTCGACTACTCTGTCTTACACCTCAACGACCAGAACTGCAGGGGTCAGATGGACCAGCTGACCCACATGGTGACCTTCAGCTTCAACAGCAGCAACTGTGGGACGGTGGTCACAGTGGGTTCTCACACTGCACCTTTACTCTCACATTTTATATAAAAAAATATTGAACTTATCAGTAACAGCACTTTAACATGTGACCCTGCAGGCCAACAACAGCCAAGTCACCTACAAGAACACCATCAGGGTCGCCAACACCTCTGACGTCATCACCCGTCATGACCAGTTCTACATCGACTTCTCCTGCGTCCAAACTCAGCCGGACATCAAGTTTGTCTCCTTCAAAATAAAAGACAGGTGTGTGGTGGCTGTGAGCTTCTCTGTCTTTTTGCTTTTGATTAATCTTGCTGTTGTGAGTCAAAGACAGACCAAATGTGCACATTTCTGTGTGCTCTGCAGCTCTGTGGTCCAGCACATCTCATCTGGACCCTGGAACTACACTCTGACCATGAAGACCTACACTGACAGCGGATTCACACAAGCTGTGGACTCAAATACCGAAGTGATGCTGAACCAGAAGGTCTGGGTGGAGCTGGAGACCGACGGGCTGGACAAAGATGTGGTCGCCGTGGTGACCGACTCCTGCTGGGCAACCGACCAGCCATCATCAAATGACAGTCAGAGATACGACCTGATCATTGGAGGGTGAGTTGGGCTCAGAGGTGCCAGTCACTTCCTGAGGCTCCCAGAAGCTCATTGATAAACGTGCTTTCTGATCACTCTGATTGATTGATGTGTGTTTTCCTGTGTGCTTTCTGATTAGATGTGCAAACCCCGCCGACCGGACGGTGTGGCTAGTAAGAAATGGAGTGGGAACCTCCAACTACTTCTCCTTCAACATGTTCCAGTTCTCTGGGAGCTCCACTGACGTCTACCTGCACTGCAAACTGAAGCTGTGTGTCAAAGACCAGAACAGCTGTACCCCGGTACGTCTCGTCTGAAACTGCTGAATAAAATATAAAGAACAAAAATGTCAAAGGTCAAAGTGAAGCAGTCCGGCACTGAGGGTCTAATGTAAGCTTCAGTCAGGAGTGAAAGGATCAGGTCTTCTAAAGTCTGCTCTTCATCTCTGTAACTTCCAGACTTGTGGTGCTCGGAGACGCAGATCTTCCAGGTCCACATATGAAGCTGAGGCCTTCATCAGCATGGGCTGGACTGGTTAGGTAAGACTCTCCTCTGCTGTAGTCCATGACCGTCATTCTGAGACATGAGTGTGTCTGCAATGACTGTTAGTGCTGTTGGTGCCTGACAGTCCAGGATCAGGACTAAGGTCCATCCTCACAGACGGATGATGAGCAGATCAGAAGTGGGAGCTGAATGGCTGAACAGAAGCCAAAGGGGGGACAGGAGGGTTTTCAGAGGACACAGCAGTCACAGTCTGGTCTGGTTGTCTTCTCAGGTGGTTTCCACGGTGACTCGGACTGACCGACAGGCTGCCGACCACCATCATGATCCCGGTGTTTGAGCGGTCCTGATCCAGAGGCTGGATGTGTGAAAGGATGAGCCGAGTCCTGCTGCTGTGAAGTCGTGTGGCCTCACACAGCTGGAATAAACAGCTGTTTAAGTGGACGTGTTGTGGGGACATTTCAATAACATATGCATAGTCACATGGTAAAGGGAGTATTAACCGCCATCATTATTTTAATCAAACGGAGATATATCAATGCTACACGAGCACTCCTCAAAAATCGTCAAGTTCAGTCGACGCTGAGACAAACTGCTGTGATCCATCTTCATTCTCTTCTTGTCTGTTCAGCATTTAAAGACCAAAAAGATTAAAATAAAAAGGATGTTGGTAAAATACCAGTTTGTCTTCTGTCAGTGTTTCTTTACATCCACAAGGGGGCGCAGACACCGCTCACCTTCAGCTCCTGTGTGATCCTTTCTGTGTCTTAACATTATAGACTGTTGGGAAATATGAACCAACCAATGTATACTTTTACTCTGCTGCACTTGGTTCTTTAACTAAATTTGCATTTAAAACTAAAACTTTAGAAAGAATTTTGATTTTTTTTTTCATTTTGAAAGGATTATTTTACTTTTACTTACTCAGTATTACTTACTGAGGTCTACCTTGTACCGCTCAGTCCATTCATTCCGTTGATGGATTGCCGTCATGCAGGCCGAGGTAGCTTTGGGTGACCTTCACCATCCGTCCTGAACCTGGGTGTCCTTCTTGGACAGCTCATTAATTCAGTCACAAAAACAGCTACTTTATTCCACCTCTGCAACATCTCACGCCTTCATCACTCACTCTGTCATCACATGACAGGACTACTGTAACGGAGTCCTGTACTGGGTTTCCAAGAAACTCCTGAACAGACTCCAACACATCCAGGACTGCTGTTAGGGTCCTCAGTGACAAGAAGCCCTCACTCTCATATGTAAGTCCATACACTTCCTCTCTGATCTTCTCTCCACCCACACACCCACCTAAAGTCCTGTATGAAACTCCTGGCTGCACACTTTGGGAGGCAGATCCTTCTGTGTCCAGGCTCCAAAACTCTGGACCTCACTGCCACCACACACACCATGGATCACTTCATCTGCTTCTGCTTCCCTCGGCTAAGATGCTAACATGTGACTGTGCAGGCCATGGCTGGTATTTCTTCACATACTCTTTCACATTTCTTGTGTTTTAATCTTTTATTAAACATGTTGAAATGAAAAACAATGCATGAATCCAACTGGAAATGAGCCAGCAAACATGAAGGAATGTCCCAGAAGTAATTCAGCATTTTAGTGGCAGAGCATTAAGAAGGAAAAAAAGTGACTTTCAGGTTCAAATAACTGAATTAATTGAACTCTCTCTTTGGATAAAAAGGTATACAAACATTTGTTGTGAAATGATTATAATAACACAGTGAACACATATATTTACATAAAAAACAGCCAGAGGATCCAAAGAGGTGGGCAGACCTGAGAACCATGATGGCTAAATACAAACAATATCTGTATGTATATTTAATTATAAAACAGAGGCAGACAGTGATTAGCTTCTAAACTGTGACCATCACCATCACCTTCATTAGTTTAACACAAGCTGTTGTTTTTACCTTTTTGATAAAAAACCAAGTAGCTGAAGCTGGGGTCAATCAGGAACAGAGCCTCGAGACGTTCTTGAAGGGACACGTTGATGTTGCCGGTAATAAATCTGAAAAGAGGCAGCGGAGGAGGAGGAGGAGGAGGAGGAGGAGGATCACAAACAGAGCAATAATGTGTTCTTTTGAATCTTGTCAAAGTTTGAGTGCCGCTTTGGTCGTTCATTAAGTCATGTTAGAGATGCGAACACAAACAGAAGCAGGATCCTGCGTCCAGCCGGTTTTTTAGCCAGGAGTCCTGGAGCATCCCCCTTCTCCTCACACGTTTCATTGCCCTTTCAGAGGGGTGCTCAAATCCAGGTTTTCTTTACGAGGTCAGTGGTAGGTTTGAGGGCCAAGAACCCATCAGGGACTACAATGGAGGATCTGCTGGTGGTTTTTAACTAAGTAATGAACACTTAAAGCACAGTTGAAGCGGCCATTAGAGGACATATTATACATATTGATTCAGGAATAGATTGGTGCTCTTCTAAGCCTCTTCTATTACAACGGATTCTGCACTATTTCATGTCACTGTATACACTCAGATACTGTAATATCCCAACAGCTGTTTGTGGTGCTTCAGATTATATTGTCTTATATCTTACATTAAGTGAGCACGGCGGCAGCGAGAACATCAGCACTAGCCTGAACAGCTGTATCAAGATACAGGGGGAGGCGTATGAGAGTTTCTGATGTGGTCCCAGACTCCAGACAACAACTCAGCAGTGAACACTATTCCCCATTAATCTAGTGTGTGTGTGTGTACCTGCAGGTTGTCGTAGTGTTCCTGGCTGCTGCAGTGAAGGTCCGCGTCCGTGTCATCATTCAGGTAGAAAACAGAGCAGATGTTACACATATACCCAGATTGAGGGACCACAAACTCCCGGCCTGAAAAAAAAAGGACGAAATAAGGAAAAATGTGACAAAAAAAAAAAACAAAAACGATTGAAAGTGAAGTTGTGCTTATTGTGTGTCTTTGTCACCTAACGGGTTGTTGGGGTTGAACGGCGGCAGTTTGAAGTCAGCTGCTCTGCATGGGGACTGAGAACGGGGTCGCTTCGCCTCAAGACCGGCCAGATCCTTTGTCCATTGACCAACATCTTCAGGAGAAATTAAAAAAATAACTGGATGAGCCTCCAAACACATATTCCTGTGCTCCAGGTTATAAAACGTGATTCTTTTCTAGATTCTGCCTTCTGGGTCTGGATCTCAGGCCGGCTCAACAGTGCAGATGGAGCTTTGTCCATCAGAGCAGGAGGATCTGATCCAGTTTGTTCCTTCACCCCTCTTCTGACAGGGTTAAAAATAAATGAACTGATTTGTATTTGATAAGACAGAACACACAGACCTGAGTTGTGTTTACGTTTAGTACGTCTCAAGGTGTCCTCGGTGTCCTCGTTGTGCACCCCGCCTGCTTCATCTGAAGTCTGAAACAAAATCTTTGTTGTCAAATGTTCTATCTGTACAAAGACGGTAAATCTAGAACGTTTGACCTCACCTCTGGGTGTAAGGAGTACACTGATTGGCCCTCCTGGCTGAGTGGGCTGGCCTTCACCACTTCCTCCTCCTCCTCTTCTTCAAAGATCTCATCCAGAGTGACGAGGTCTCCCTCCATAGTCTCCTGATCATCGGGCGTTCTCTCACCATCTGCTCCCACCTCATCCAGAGTCACCGGCTCCTGAGCGTCGACCTCCTCCTTCGCCCCTCCTCTGCTGCTCCGCCCCCTTCCCCTCTTGGCCTTTGGAGACCACCTGTCCCCATCATCGATTGTCTGTTCCTCAGTTGAGTCTCTTAAAACCACTTCCGTCTTCTTTATCGGCGTCCTTTCGTTTGTCTTTTTCTCTCTGTGTTGTGCACATGTTTTAGTTGTTCTTCCTCTGGTAGATCTCACCATCACACTCGGTCCGTCTCCATCTGTGGCAGCTCCCTCCTCTACAGAGTCTACAATCACATACGTAGCCTCCTCTTCCTTTTCTGGGTTTTCTGCCTCTTCTGTGTGAGTCAACAGCTTTCTTTTGGCAGACCTCCTCCCTTCATGTTCGGATCTGTCTGAGCAACAATGGTCTGTCTCAGATGAGACTTTAAGCCTCTTTGTTAACGCAGAGGAGGAGCTTGAAGACAAGCTGCCATACAAAGAGTCTTTAGAGAAGTCTGATGGGGTTGAGCTCTCAGAGGGTCTTTTAGATGCAGTAGACTGATGTGAGCTCTGTCTCTTCTGCCGGGAAGACAGCTGAGATGAAAAGGAGCAATGGCGGTCAGTCTCATCAGCAGTGACCATGTCCTCCATGGTCAAGCTTTGATCTCCATCATCATTCTGACCCTGGACAGAGAGCAAAGAACAACGTTTGATGCAATGAAACAACATTAAGAAACAGGTTAGCTTTACATTACAACAACAAAGAACAGCATGTCTTTACTAAACACTGGTTATTGATTGTTTATAGCCTAGTAACCAATCGAGTCCTTTTCATCACCTGTTTTTGGGTCCCGGCTGCTTGAGCGAGTCTGTACTGCTGGATTACTGCTGTAAATGCCTCGAACATGTCTTTGTCAATAGGGGGGAGGTCTATGATGCTTTCAGCACAACTGTCCTGACTTATGGCTGACAGATCCAGACAGGAAGAAGCAGGGACAGTGTTTCCAAATGCAGCCGCCACCGACGGTGATGCTGAGCCCCCTCTCCGCACATCTGGATTCTCTGTATCCTCACTTCCTTTAGGAGGAACAGTGGACTGTGCTGCCATCTCTGTCCCTGGTTTGTCATTCAGTCCTGCTGTGCCAGATCCAACGGTGGCTGCTGGTTTAGCAGAGGCAGGGTCGCTGGTATCAGGAGGTCCAGCATGAGGAGGCAGTGTTTCAGGTTTGCCATCCGTGCTGTCCTCTTCAAGGGTCACTGTGATCTCATTAGAGTCTTGCAGGCGCTGCTTCAGGCTCTTCAAACTGAAATTAAAAGTTGCCCATAAAGTAAGGATGCTCTCACAAAATGGCCGAACACTGACACCATGTATGAGTTCTGCTATGACTGAAATACTCACGGCTCAACACGTGGGACTTTACTCCTATGTAGGGAGGGGGGGAAGTTGGCTCTCATTGATATACACATACAAATTTAATCATATGTCTTAAATCAAGACCACACATACCAATATTGGTTGGTAGACACATCCAGTGAGTGAATTTTCTCCATCACCCCTGATACACTGCTGGATTCAGCCATCTCAATGCAAATCTGAGGTATGGGCAGAGTCATGGAGACAAGAGGTGGAGGAAATGAGGGCAAATCAAAACAAGCACATTTATGTTTGTTTTGCAACAAGATAACATCACACTGATGATTTGTCAAGGTCTAAAAGTGCAAGACGATGTCTGTCGGTTACACTGTTGATACATCTGGGCTCCTGAATGCAACCTTTCTTGTACCCAGTGATCTCTGTGTGTGTGCTCCCTCTTGTGGACAACTAGTAGTAGCGTTTTGTAGCTACACAGCCTTGTTGTAGCACTGCTCTGCATGAATAAACAAGAAAGACGCAGATGTTTGCGTCATTGTACCCTGTTGGCGAGCGGCAGGAAGCTGACAAAAGAGGCAACGGACGTCACCGCTTTCAAGACCATCTTGACGAGGTCCACGCTGGCCTCAGAGATCTCGACGCACAGCAGCCGCTCCTCCAGAGACTCCACCTCTGGAACATGCTGAGGAAACAGCCGACAGTTGGTGTCAAGGAGTGAAGGACCTTTCACACCAGCACACATTGAAACAAAAAAAACGACTTACAGCGTTGCTCCATTTCATCAGAGTTCTGTACATGGTCTCCTGTGAAAACATTGTCAGACATGGAGCATCAGCAAAACACCATTTAAAGCCATTTCCTCATATTCACTCCAAACCTCGTACCTCACTGGATCCAGGCTGCATGTCCTCTAAGACCAGGTGAACGCTGAGTCTGCACCCTTTGACTAAAACGGGACTTTTTAAGTGTTCCTGAACAAAACTGCAGCACGAATCCCAGCTGCTGAAATACACAAAGGCCTGAAGGCAAAGAGAGAAGCGTCATGACGTGTTTAAATTCAAACAAAAAGCCGTGAGCGTCCACTCCTCACCCTCCTCTGCAGCGTCAGCACCACCACGCTGTAGTACAGAGTGTGTAGATTCTGTTTGGGGAAGTAACGCCACACCAGCTTGGCCACGTCCTCCTGTCTGTAGTTCCCATCAGGCAAACCGGTCAGCATCACCGTGTGGACCGCAGCAGCTTTGGGGCTGACTTTCTGCAGGACACAAAGCATTTAAAGAGAAAAGACTCACAGTAAGTCCACTTTGAAGCACAAAAAAAAAACTCTAAAAGGAACTTGGAACTCGCTCACCTCAATGTCACCCACGCCGCTGACTGTCTGATAATCTGTGTGGGACAAAAATGAACAAAGTCACACGGTGAAAGTCATTTACTGACGTCAGCAAAGTCAAAAAGTTTCTCACCTGGGATGACGAACCATGGAGACACAGTGGGGAACCCAAAGGGCTCTGTTGTCATGGTAACCCAAAGCGGTGCTGTGGTACCCTGTGGAACGCCAGATTTTGCGGTTGGAATGGTCGCTGTGACACTCATATCCTTAGTGCCTGGCAAAGCCTTCTCTGGAAGTTTTGGAGCTGCAGTTTAAAAAACAAACAAACAAACCATTTATTTCATCTAAATATATGAGAATGTATTTGGTATTTTTTTGGCAATTTCCTAAAATGGAGACATACGCAGTGATGTGCTGCTGCGTCGTGGTACTTTCAGTCTGCAGACTTTGTGAACACGGCCTTGTTTCAGGAGGCTGTACCACACACCGAGCCGATCCGCATCACAGATGGACTCGAACTCAACAAACACCTGAAACACACACGGGACATATATGAGTAGCGAACATATTTTTATATATATATATATATCTTTTTATTTAAATAAACTCATGTCTTTGCAGGTTTGCACCTTGTTGAGGAGGGGCAGGTAGTTTCTGACAGAATCGACCTTTCTCAAAGCTTCCCTCAGATCCTTGGCCTCGCTTGCTGAGATGTTGTTGATGTAGATGGTGCATGCTCCATCATTAATCTGCTGCTTAAAGAACAGGTTCACCATTAAGAAAAGTCTGTAGAATTAGATCCCTTTGATCCCTATCCTCCTTCAGCCCCATCATACAATCAGCTGAAGCACATTTTTTGGGCCTGATCTTCGGAAATGTTTAATTTTGCATTTACCAGACAAAGTAAGTACGTTTACTGCCTTTTAGTCTCTGCAGGTAACTGTAAAGTGCTCACCTTCAAATTATATGCTAATCCTACAAGTTTGCATATTTTTGCCACCTACAGATCTGCGTTATCCATACAAAAAAAGAAAAGTGTGTGTGTGTGTGTGCTACTTACAGACCCCATCACTTTCATCAGAGATGAATAAAAGTCACACTGAAACAAAAGCACCAGAGAAGACGTGTTACAGACCTTAATGCTCAGGATAATAGAGAGTGTCTCTGAGGGACCTTTGAGCAGCACCCAAGTCACACTTTTGTCAGAGAAACTGGATGCTTATTTAATCATTTTGGTGTCTACCGGTGTGGCTGCAAAGCTGGATTCCAGAACCCGAACAGAGAGGGTAGACCTACGGAGGAAAATGCCTTTCTTCTTTGACTTGTGGATGATGCATTGCACCGCCTTCACGCTGGGCATGAGGGCAAAAGCCTGACAGGAAAACCAGAAAAACACTGATGGTGACGGGCATATATAACATTAAATATTCAAGAACTAAACAATGAATGCAGATTTTATAAACTGGTGCCTACCATGCAAGTCTGAGGAATAATGTAGATGCTGTCCTCCGTGTACTGAAATCCAAATGGGCTGAGAACACTGACGACATCCTCCTCCGTGTAGCAGCCGCTGTGATACTCTGGCAGGTTGGTTATCAATAACACCTTGCCATCATGCGAATCGAGCTGGAGAGGAAACGTATGTAACTAACCCAAGTCTGAGTGTAACAGGCCAACACACATGTTGGCAGTGCAGGACTTCATACTAAGGGTTTTAAAAAAAAAAAACTTACTTTTAATGACTCAACAGTTTTCAAACTTAAACATTCTGTCAGGACAAAAAACACAAAGTCAATAAAGTTAAACACAAACTTTGGACACATAAAGCAGTGTATCATCTGCGTACAGACGTCTTTGATTTCTTACTGATTCTTTCTAGATGCAGGTGCTTTTCTATCATCTCTCCAAGGGTCAAGGACGTAGCTGCTGTGGAGGAAGACATGTTGGCTGATGGATCACTCTCACTGGATTTGCTTGGTAAGGTCTTTGTCAGCATTTCCTTTTTGTTCTCAGCGGGACTTTCAGCTTCCATTGGCTCTGTTGCTCTTGTTTCCCCGACCACCAGAGGTTCCTTTTTGGTCTCCTCTGCTGCTTTGTCACTTGGTTCTGCTCTGATGGGTTCAACAGAATCGGGGGTGCAGGTCTGCAGAGCAGCTAGTGCTCCATTTTCTGAAGGAGGACACTGCGTTTGATCTTTCTCAACTGCAGATTTCACATCTTCCGAATCGAGTTCAAGGTTTATTGTAATCTCTTTAGAGTCCCGTAGGCGATGTTTAAGGCTCTTTAACCTGTGATTAAAAGCAGAAGCACTTTGTGATGAAGGCGGCATGAGAATACTAAACACGTCATATGTAGTAATTGTCACATTATTGTGATGTCACATTGGCCCTTAAATTGGAAAAAAGAACAAATCAAACATTTATTATTAACATTTTAATCAATCATAGTTTTTCATTCAAAGGTCTTAGTGATAACTTTTCCAGCTTCACAGGCCAGAAGCTCATTCCTGGCACACTGTAGACGTCCGCTGTTATCAAACACTGTTTATATCAACCTAATACAAAACAAAGTGAAATACTCACTGCTCAATGCGTCCAACTTTACTCCTGCATAGAAGCAAAAGAAAGAGAGACATTAAAAGGAAGCTCACTATCATAAAGACAAGATACTCTAATCTCTTACACCTAATTTAGTGACACACATACCAAGTCTGGTCTGTAGATGAATCAACCATTGAGTGAACTCTCTCCACCACCTCTGTTACACCACTGGGTTCAGCCATCTCAATCCAAATCTGTGGTAGAAAGACGACCATGAAGAACAACACAAACATCCAGAGGAAAGCTTCAGTGGTTGTGTCGTTGTACCCTGTTGGCGAGCGGCAGGAAGCTGACAAAAGAGGCAACGGACGTCACCGCTTTCATGACCCTGATGACGAGGCCCACGCTGGCTTCATAGGTCTCGACGCACAGCAGCCGCTCCTCCAGAGACTCCACCTCTGAAACATGCTGAGGAAACAGCCGACAGTTGGTGTCAAGGAGTGAAGGACCTTTCACACCAGCACACATTGAAACAAAAAAACCAACGACTTACAGCGTTGCTCCATTTCATCAGAGTTCTGTACATGGTCTCCTGTTAAAACATTGTCAGACATGGAGCATCAGCAAAACACCATTTAAAGCCATTTCCTCATATTTACTCCAAACCTCGTACCTCACTGGATCCAGGCTGCATGTCCTCTAAGACCAGGTGAACGCTGAGTCTGCACCCTTTGACTAAAACTGGATTTTTTAAGTGTTCCCGAACAAAACTGCAGCACGAATCCCAGCTGCTGAAATACACAAAGGCCTGAAGGCAAAGAGAGAAGCGTCATGACGTGTTTAAATTCAAACAAAAAGCCGTGAGCGTCCACTCCTCACCCTCCTCTGGAGCATCAGCACCACCACGTTGTTGTACAGAGTGTGTAGATTCTGTTTGGGGAAGTAACGGCGCAGCAGCTTGGCCACGTCCTGCTGTCTGTACTTCCCATCAGGCAAACCGGTCAGCATCACCGCGTGGACCGCAGCAGCTTCACGACTGACTTTCTGCAGGACACAAAGCCACAAGAGGAGATAAAGACCTGCACACAGAGCCCTCTTTGATACAAACACTTTCATAATAACTCGACTTTATAGCACAAAAAAAAACTTTGCTGACCTCAACGTCGTCCACTCCATCAACTGTCTGATGACCTGTGTGGGTCAAAAAAAGTCCCAGGGTGAAATTCATTTATTGACATCATGTTTTTTTATTGATTGTATCCGTTTCTCCTACTTGGGATAAGGAACCATGGAGACACAGTGGGGAACACGAAGGGATTTGTTGTCATTGTGAGCCAAAATGGTGCAAACATATGGAAATTTTCCAAAGCTGTCTTGTGGAACACCCCAGCACCCACATCCTTGCTGCTTTCAGGCAGTTTTTGAGCTGCAGTGAAGAAAAGAAAAAAGAATTCAAGATTCAAAGTGTTTATCGTCATGTGAACAGTAAGGAAACAGCTTTCCTGGTACAATGAAATACATAAATCTGTGCCCCATCAGCTGTCATTCATTCTCTGCTGAATTTGCACAATTGTGCAAGCAGGTGAGCAGCACATGTACATGCGCACTTACTGAATATTAAGGTGCGAAAGAATGACAAAAGAACTGATGCGCTAAATCCATTTCCCACCGCGCTGTGGTTGCCAGAGTTTTTGACCCCTGATCAAAAGCACAGCGGGCTGGCCATGTCGCCCAAGATGTCACCACTTCGAGTCAGACACCAAACGGAGGGAAGAAGGAAGGAAGGAGGAAGGAAGGAAGAAGGTTGGGGGAAGGAAGTGTGTGGACCACAGGGGAGACTATGACGAAAAATAAACCACCATTGGTCAAATTTGACCATTCCATGTGGTCTGTGATGGAAACAAACAAGACTGCCAAAGAACAGCGTGAAAGTACCAGACCCATCTTGAGACTCACCCAGGTTCGAACGGTCTATTTGTCTCATTGGTATTTTCTGCCGTAGAACTTTGTGACCAAAGGCTCGTTTCTGGAGGCTGTACCACACCCCGAGCTGATCAGCATCACGAACGGACCCAAATTCAACAAACACCTGGACACACACAGAGGACAGGTGAGGCTAGGGGAAACCCTTTTGATTGAATTCATTTAAAAACGTGTGTGTGTGTGTGTGTGTGTGTGTGTGCACCTTGTTGAGGAGAGGCATGTAGTTTTTAACAGAACTGACTTTGTTGTTCAAGGCTTCCCTCAGATTCCTGGCCTCGCTTGTAGAGATGTTACTGATGAAGACTGTCCTTTCTCCATCATCATTCATCGTCTTCTCAGAACGTTAAAGAATGACCAGAAACATAAAGAAGCAGTGCTGCTGATGTTAAGGTAACGTGTATCTGAACATGCAAAGTTACGGTGAGGAAATGAGTGTGTATAACTTACACAATTCATCATTGCCATCAGCCCCGCATAAAACCCGAACTGAAAAACACATCGGCGTGTATTAGTCAGCGTTTCATCAATCATTTCATATTCTGGGGCTGATCTCTTGCATTTCTAATCCCATGTCCCAGCATTGTGCTTACCGGCCTCATTGAAATTTTATTGGCCATGGCCCTCACACAGAGTCGAGACTGGTTGAGGAACATGCCCACATCATATGAGTTGTTGATGACGTTTCTTGTTGCTGTCGCATCCGGCATGAGAGCAAAGGCCTGAGAAAGCAACACACATTTAATGCCTAACACATAGCCTCAGAGGGATTAATAATCCGACGCACATTCATAATCTGGTGCCTACCATTCGCATCTGGGGGATAACATAGATGTTGCTGTCCGTATGATAAAATCCAAATGGGATGAGTAGATCGGCCACGTCAGTCTCGGTGTAGGAACCGTCACGATAATGTGGCAGGTTGGTTATGAGCACCACTTTACTGTGGAGTAAATTCAACTGAGGGAGAAAAAGAGAGAAATAAACTGGATGTTAAGGGATGTCTGATGTGACCGAAGATGAGAAGAAGCTCTGACGTGCTACAACAACCGCCTAGTACCAGTATTACCCAAACTACTGTGTCAATACAGTGGCTTAATAAAAACATTCTAAGCATAAACAGAAGGCTAATGCTAACATGTACGCTAACTTTTCAGCCATGTTGAATTCCACCATTGTTTAAACAAATCAACACAGAGGCTGTTGGACAGTAGTCTAAAATCCTTTTAGAAGCTTACTTTTTGTGCCATCTTCTTCTTTAAACAACCTGCCAAAAAAAGAGGAAATACAAGTCATCATCATCATCATCATCATCATCATCATCATCATCAGCAGCAGCATCATCAGCAGCAGCATCATCATCATCATCATCAGCAGCAGCATCATCAGCAGCAGCATCATCAGCAGCAGCATCATCAGCAGCAGCAGCATACAGGCGTCTTGTGTTTCTTACGTATTTTGTTTGCACGCAGGTGCTTTTCTATCATCTCTCCGACAGTCGGGGACGTAGCAGCAGCCGGCTGTTTTTTGCTCTCTGCTGCAGGCGTGGGTTTGGTTTTGGTCGGAACAGCGGCAGCAGTGCAGATTGCCGATTTTAGGACTGGATTCTTTTGGGTCTTCACTGGTCCCTTTACAGGATCTTCAAGAGAGGACATTTTTAAAGGTTAAAAAAATACAGTGACCAAGAAACATCTGGAACAAGGACATAAAAACAAAAGCCAACCCTCTGAATGGAATAACACCGTCACCGACATGTCTGCTACACCTCTTGGACTCCACTGTACCTTTTTGCTTTGTTTGGGTCTCCACCTTTGCGACTGTCTCCTTTGGCTTCAAAGCAGCTCCGGTAGAGCTTCCTGTCTTGGTCTCCAGTCTTTGTGCACTCAACACTGGCCCAGAGTTCGAGCTCTGCTGGACCTGCGATAAGGCTTCGACTGAGGTTTGTGGAGTTCTGCTGGTGGCCTGGGGCCTCTGTGGTTGATCAGTAGGAGGTTTCGATGGAAATGTATCTGCTGTGGTCTTTTGCAAAGCATCTCTCTTGGTCTCTGGTCCTCGTGCAGTGGACTCTGGATCTGATCTCTGCTGGACCTGTGCTGAAGGCTTGACTGAAGTTACCGGAGTTTTGTTGGCAGCTTGTAGTTTCTGAAGGCGATTAGTGGGAGGTTTAGATGATGGAGAGGTATCTGCTGTCCTGGATTGTGGATCACTCTCACTGAATTTGTTTGTCCTCGGATCTGTCAGTGTTCCTTCACTGCCCTCAGCAGAAGCGTCAACCTCCATGGGCTCGGGAACATCGGCTTTGTCTTCAGGCACCACCACAGATTCTTGCATCTTTGTTTCCAGTTTTGTGGACTTTTGTGGACAAATCTCCACATCAGGTGTTTTTCCAGAGGTTGTAGATTTGACCTGTGCATGAGTTCCTTTCCCCTTTTCTTTTCTCCCAGTTCCTGCCTCAGCTGGACAGTCCATTTCTGGTCTGGGCAACACAGTGTGAGTGGATAAAGAAGCAGGACTGGAAGCAGCAGGGACCATGTTTCCATCAGGAGCAGTGACTGAAGTAGTTGCTTGTGAGCACTTTATCTCAACAGGAGTAGGGGCAGCAACCATCTTAGTTTCCAGTTCGTAACTTGGTCCCGGTATAGCAAAGACAGGGGTACAGGTCTGCAGAACAGCTTGTGCTCCATCATCTGAAGGAGTGGAGGTGCCTGAGGAGGTCTGTTCAAGGTTTATTGTGACCTCAGCAGAGTCTTGTAGGCGCCGTTTTAGGCTGTTTAAACTAAACATAAATGTAAAAACTTAAAGAAGGAAACACAAGCAAACTGATCAACTCAAATCTCAACTAATAAAACAAAACAAAGTGAAATACTCACGGCTCAATGCGTCCAACTTTACTCCTGCATAGAAGCAAAAGAAAAGAAAAGATGGCCCCATAAAAACCTGATATTCTAATCGCTTGCACCTAATTTAGTGACACACATACCAAGTCTGGTCTGTAGATGATTCAACCATTGAGTGAATTCTCTCCACCACCTCTGTTACACCACTGGGTTCAGCCATCTCAATGCAAATCTGTGGTAGAAAGACGATCATGAAGAACAACACAAACATCCAGAGGAAAGCTTCAGTGGTTGTGTCGTTGTACCCTGTTGGCGAGCGGCAGGAAGCTGACAAAAGAGGCAACGGACGTCACCGCTTTCATTACCCATATGACGAGGTCCACGCTGGCTTCATAGGTCTCGACGCACAGCAGCCGCTCCTCCAGAGACTCCACCTCTGAAACGTGCTGAGGAAACAGCCGACAGTTGGTGTCAAGGAGTGAAGGACCTTTCACACCAGCACACATTGAAACAAAAAAAAACGACTTACAGCGTTGCTCCATTTCATCAGAGTTCTGTACATGGTCTCCTGTGAAAACATTGTCAGACATGGAGCATCAGCAAAACACCATTTAAAGCTGTTTCCTCATATTTACTCCAAACCTCATACCTCACTGGATCCAGGCTGCATGTCCTCTAAGACCAGGTGAACGCTGAGTCTGCACCCTTTGACTAAAACTGGATTTTTTAAGTGTTCCCGAACAAAACTGCAGCACGAATCCCAGCTGCTGAAATACACAAAGGCCTGAAGGCAAAGAGAGAAGCGTCATGACGTGTTTAAATTCAAACAAAAAGCTGTGAGCGTCCACTCCTCACCCTCCTCTGGAGCATCAGCACCACCACGCTGTAGTACAGAGTGTGTAGATTCTGTTTGGGGAAGTAACGCCACACCAGCTTGGCCACGTCCTCCTGTCTGTAGCTCCCATCAGGCAAACCGGTCAGCATCACCGTGTGGACCGCAGCGTGATGAGGAGCTTTCTGCAGGACAGGTTCACATCTTTGTGGTTTATATTTGATAAAACAATATCACGGTAATATTAACAAGCAAAAGTGCTCTTACCACACTGAAGTTCGTTTTGTGGACTGTCTTATAGTCTAGGAATCAGAAATAAACATAGTCACTCAAACTGACTATCAAACTGGAGTTTGATCCTTTGCTGACATTTCTTTTACCTGGAATGATGAACCACGGAGACATGATGGGGAAGACAAAGGGACACTCTTTCATTGTGACCCAAAATGGTGAAATGCTGCCTTGGGGAACACCAAACTTTGTTGCTGGAATGATCACCCCGTCAACAATATCCCTGCTGTCCGGCAAAGCTTTCGCTGCCAGTCTTGGGGCTAAAGAAAAAAAACAATAATGTAATTCCCCAAGTTTCATTTCACCGGAACCACCGGAAGCACACTTACGTGGTGATGTACTGTGGCTTTGTGGTACTTTGAGCCTGTAAATTGTGTGACCACGCGTTCGCTTCAGGAGGCTGTACCAAACTCCAAGACGATCAGCATCACGTACGGACTGGAACTCAATGAACACCTGAAACGACGTACAAACAACAAATAAAACAGGAAGTCTTTGCTTTAAACTCACAGTTTCCCCTGTGTGTCTGTTGGTACCTTGTTGAGGAGAGGCAGGTAGTTTCTGACAGAACTGATCTTTCTCAAGGTTTCCCTCAGACCCATGGCCTCGCTCGGAGAGATGTTCCTGATGTAGATCGTAGCAGCTTCGTCTTCATTTACCTGCTGCTTCCAAAATGACAGGGACAACACTGAAAACAGTGCTTTAATCGCTTCAAAAACTGCAGGTGTGTTACTTACATAATGTGTCAGGCTCATCAGAGATTTATAAACTCCAAACTGAAACATCAGAGCAGGTTGCGTTAGAATCATGCCGTCAACAGAAAGTGTCTTTTTGTTCACTTTGAGTGACAGTTCTTAATCCTGGAGATGGTGTCACAGCACCTCCTTGCACAATTATTGGCTGCCAGATGTGTGTGCAATGATCTTTTTTTCTTTTTCTTTAAAGTGCAGGAGAGAGAACAAATATGGCACAAGGAGGAGCAACGGGCAGGTTTTCAACGAAGAACTCTATTAATTAAAAACAGCAGTGGCACAGGCCTTAAGGCCTTAAAGAGGTCCTCTTGCAGCTGAAGGGTGAAAGTATTTACTCTGCACTGTGTTACCATGTAGTGTGTGCTCACATATATTGAAGTTTGTTCCTATTCATTTTTATACATTTATATTTTTAAGTGTTTATTACTCAATAATGTGTTTTTATGTTAGGAAAATTAAGTATACTGAATGTATTAAGAAGTGTGGAATGTCATTCTTCTCATATAACTTAGTTTTGTAGCTGACTCCTTCTCCCTCTTGTTTTTCTGCTCTCAGGAGCTCCGGTTGGTACGAAATGGTCATAAATTCAGACCAAGGACAGCAGCACCTCTGACCTGATAAAAGCCAGATTCTAAAGGAATGTGTTTTTCTCCTGTGGAAGTATATAAAGGTTACCTACGCGCTGACATGATACAGAGCACATATTTACTCGTATGTATGCTTTCACTCAGAGAAAAAGGGGGACTCTCCACACACACACACACACACACACACATACACATACACATACACCCTTACAGAGAGTTAGGGAGGATGTTTACATTACTGGAGCCCTTTTTGTGGTGAAGGTGGACGTAAGATAAATCATCCAACATAGGAGGGAAACAGAGTGTTTCACAGTCATAAATAACATTATTATAATAAGTAGGTGTGGATAACGGGTAACATGTCCCAATATGGGAATACCAACGAGGGTCTTGAAGAACTGTTTATCTATTATGCAAATGTACCTCAACTTTCAATAAAACAAGCCTGTGTCCAGGGGAAGGGCAGAACACTTATGGACGGGAGTGAAGCAGACTGAAAGGCCTGTGTTCACTGAGTGTTCTCCCTTTTGCAAAAGGTGAAACTACAAAACCCAGGGTATTTTCTTTCACTCAATGTTCTGAATACAGGAGACGGAATCTGACAATCCGGGATGACCAGGGAAGGTCACGACACTCCTGAGTGCCCCATGGTATGGTCATCTCTAGATCGGACTCACAACCTATGAGATTTAAGGAATTGAAGCTTTACCTTATTAGGGAATAAACACTAATGGTCTATTCGCTGTATGACCCAGGGTCTGGGGGGGGGGCAGTAGATGCCCCTGTGGGCTGGCAGGCAGGAACGCCCATGGGGGTATATCAATGTGTGAATTCCATGTCCAGGAGTTGTTGTGCCTGTTGTGTCTCAACAACCCAGAGCTCTGTGACTCAGAATCTGCCTCATTGTTCTAAAATTGTAATCTTGAGACCAGAATTTATCCGCTCCTTCCTCATAAACCAACCCAGGAGGTGATCAGAAGGAAACCAGAGGATTTTCACCCTGACACAGCCCAACAGCTGGCAGCAATGCCTGAGCACCAGATGCCAGGTAACCCACTGAACCATGGTGTGATATTCTCCTGGTCTGTTTCTGTATTGTCGCCCATGACCCACAATTTCATCGGGTTGTGTAAGACTTTTGGCTACACATCTCACAATAACAGGAAATCACTCTGGCTGCTGACCAAGCAGTGTTCCACTGTCGTCAGTGTTTCTCTGGGAAATGAAGTCTGGTATAAACAACATGCCCATACACACAATATTGGTTTGCTCTGCAGAATAAACTTATTTAAATCAGACTGCCGCCCAGTCTGGTTGTTACCATGACAATTGTGTCAACATGTGACTTACCAGTGATACTGGCGTGTCGACGTTGATGACCTCTAAGCAGAGTTTACGCCCATGGAGAAAAATGTCCTTCTTTGTCAACCCTTGCATGACATTTTGCACCACCTCTACACTTGGCATGATGGCAAAAGCCTGAAGGGGACAAACCAGAAAACCAGTCAGGTTTATAAATATCAGAACAATGAAGGTTTTTGGCATTTGACTTCCTGCTTGTCTTGAAGGGTTTCGATTAACCATTCAAAATTACAACCATTTGCATACACAAATACACATTTCTGGTGGGTCGTATATATTGGGACACTAAATGAAAGGTACAGCTCATGGTCCAAAGCCTGGCACATCTTCAGACAGACATGGTGAAAGCAGTGTTTCTGCTTTTCTGCTGCAGTAAAAGCCTGCAAAGCCCCATAAGGGCAGAAACCCACCATTTGGTCAGGACCGTGGGTTCCAGACTTCAGGCTCTTATTTCCAAAAACCCCCTACATGTGATACACCTCACAATAAAGACAGGATAAATAACCCATGATGCCGGTGCCTACCATGCACAGGCTGGGAATAATATAGATGCGGTCGTCCAAATACATAAATCCAAAGGGAAGCAGCAGTTGGGCAACATCGTCTTCTGTGTAGCAATCATCACTATACTCTGGAAGGTTCTTTATTAACAGCATCCTGTTGTCAAATGCACCACACTGGAACACAGCGAGAGCCAGATTAAGACACAAACCGGCACCGTTTCCAGGTAAATGTTGTATTCTTATGTGTCAGAGTGATACACAGTATTGAATAATTCATGTCTTTATCAAGGAAGAAATACAGAAAAAGCTTACTCCTGCTGACTTGACAGTGTTCAAATCCAGAAAGGCTGTGAATGAGAATCAAAGAAAAAGAAAGTGAAATATGAAACGGTAACATTCGTTCAAAAACGGCACCTGGTCTGCAGCAATCCCTTCACCTCTAAACCCACGATTGTACCAGGAGGGACGGTGCAACGGACTAACAAAACCAAAAGAGCCCCAATAAATCTAATAAATGTGATGGGATGTTTAGGATAAGTGCCAGGGAAAAGGTCTAGCCTAACAAGGAAAGGTTGGATTGTGTTTTGCAAATGGACAGACTTACTCCATTGTTCAGGTGGCTAAAACACGCTACACAAAGATTTCTTGGATTTCTTACGGATTTCGTCTGCATTCAGGTTCTTTTCCATCATCTCTCCGACAGTCAGGGAGGCAGCAGCAGCTGAAGTTGGGGCCGGCTGCCGTTTGCTCGCTGCTGCAGGTTGGGGTTTGGTTTTGGCAGACGAAGCGCTGCGGACTGCTTCTGATGGCGGATCCTTCTGGGTCTTCACTGCACTCGTTGGATCTTCAAAGATGGACAGTAGGGTTCAGGACATGGACAGTATCCACAGCAAAGAAAGCACATGATCATGGATGGGCGATCGATTCTGTTCTAATCTATGGTTCTATGAACATACATTAGATATTAGACCAAAAACTCCATCATCACTTCATTGTACCTTTTTGCGTCGTTTCTGCCGCTGCCCCTTCGACTGTCTTCTTTACCTCCACAGCAGCTCCAGATGAACTTCCTCCAGCCTGCTGCTGCTTTGGCAAAGTTTCGGTCTTGGTCTCCGGCCCTTGTGGAGTGGACTCCGGAGCCGATTCTGAGCCCTGCTGGACCTGCGATAAGGCTTCAACTGAGGTTTGTGGAGATTTGCTGGTGGTCTGTGGTCCCTGATGTTTAGATGAAGATGTATCTGCTGTGATCTTAGCTCTACTGGGTGACACGTCCCATTTGCTGGATTTGTTTGTTGTGGTTTTTGTATGGGTCAGATTTTTCTCTTCGCATTCAGAAGAACTTTGAGGCTCCATGGGCTCTGAAAGTCCTGTTACTCTGAGCTCAGCTGGTTCAGCATCTTCTGCATTTTCCATCAACTTCATGGTCTCTAATGTACTTCTTTGCTTTGTTTTGTTCTCTGCCCCAACTGGCTTCTCCGCCTCCACAGAAGCTCCAGATACACTTCCTGTTGTCTGCTGCTGCTTTTGGAAAACATCTCTTTTGGTCTCCAGCCCTTGTGCAGTGGACTCTAGATCTGACTCTGAGCTCTGGTGGACATGTAACGAAGCTTCGACTGAGGTTTGTGGAGTTCCGTTAGTGGTCTGTAGTATCTGAGGTGGATCCGTAGGAGGTTTAGATGAAAATATATCTGCAGTGATCTCAGCTGTATCAGGTCCCATGGCCCACGTTCTTGTTTTAAATGTTTTTTTATTAGTGGGTCTTACCTTAATATCATCTTGAGGATTCTCTGCTGGGTGCTTACGTTTTCCAGCTGATACATTTTCTGGTTTATTGACGTCAGCTGTGTCTTTAAGCACCGCCTGAACCTTTGGTACCAACTTGGTAGGTTTCACAGTCTCCACATCAGGCTCCACAAGTGCACCCATAGCCTCTGTCATCACAGATGCCTTGTTATCTGCTTGAACCTCGGGGTTCTGCCTTGTTGAAGCAGTTTCTGAATTTGAATCCAGAACCTTTGCCTCAGCGGCAGGTTTAGCTGAGGTCATGTTTGATTTATTGGCATCAGTTCTCACTGATGTGCTGACCTTTGCGTCTTTAGGCACCTCCACGGGTTCTTTAGGACTAGTTTCTGAACCTGTCGATTGTTCTTCAGAGTGCTCGGCTGAACTTTTCCTTAAAGATTTGGCTTTGGAAACCAAAGCTTTTTCTGTTGTAACAGGGTTATCTGTTATGTTCCGTTTGGCTTGAGGTGAAGACTTTAGCTGAGGAGGCACAACCTTTTTCGGAGTGACGCTAGGCTTTCTATAAAAACAAGAGTTAAACAGAGTAAGTTGAAGAAGAGGGAGAACTAGCTGATCCTTCATCTCGTGAAATTATCTTACTGCTTAAAAGGCATCTTATGCTCCTTCACAGAAGTGGGCTTCTTAGAAACTGTATCCTGTAAGTGGATCCTATATCAGTTTTATATGCTTATTAACAGAGTTAGAATTGATTTTTTGAGAACTTTCAGTACCTTTTCGCTGACAACAGTTAACGGCACTTCTTTAACCATGAGCCTCTTTTTGCTTTTCAGTTTCTGAGCATCTTCCTCTTTCTCAAAGCACACATTTGCCTTAACATGTACACACACACACCAAACACATAACATACAACAAATACAGAGCACTCATAAAACGGCAATAACAAATTGACAGATGACAGCTGCTTCACTGCCTTACGATACATACCTGTCGTTTATGCCTAAACATTAGAAATGACTTGGTTTTTCCAAACTGCTCCACAGCAGCTGCCACATCTTTGCGTGAGAGATTATCACTGATCCCTTCTAGCCACACCATGGTTCGACATGAAGACTTAAAAAGCTAAACAAAAACAGAGACTTCGAATAAATATAAGCTAACAAACACATCTGGTAACCCAATCCAACTTCTGTGACAACATTAACAAGGAGAAGGAACAGTGACGTCGCACACCAACCTTAGGCACTGCAGAAGACTTTGCTGCGCTGACCTGAAGGCAAGGCGTCACTTTGGACTCCACCAGCTCCACCTTCGTTGTGCTGAGGGTCAATGGGGAAGCAGAGGACGGGCTTATCTTTTCTCCATTTCTAGAAGATGAGGTACATTCTTCTTCTTTAGACAAGGATGATGGTGAGGATTCAGGTTCGGATGGTGAGGGTGACTGCATTTTTACTAGCAGCTCAGCCATGACAGCCAAAGTCTGAGCCATGGCCTTCACATCAGGATTTGAGAGAGATGGGATGACTAGATGAAGATACAGAAGACAGTGAAGACATTAAATCAAATATGTTACAGTTCAACAGGTGAATAAATCTGAAAGTTGTGAAAGGTCTGTCAAACCTGATGCTTCCAGCAGTTTCTCTGCCAGTTTCCCTGTACTGCTTAACACTCTTGTCTCACGGCTTCTCCTTGATGACGACTGATGTTCCTCACTCCTCTTTGGAGATAGTCGTTGCTGACAGCTCCTTCTTGGTGAGGACCGTTTCTCATCTCTCCTTCTCGGTGAGACCCGTCGCTCTTCTCTCCTTGGTGAGGACCGTTTCTCATCTCTCCTTCTCGGTGAGACCCAGCGCTCATCTCTCCTTCTTGGTGACACCCGGCGCTCATGGCTCTTTGAACGTGATCGATGGAAGGCAGTAGAGCGGCCCCTGATGGAACTGCGGATAAAAAAAATGTTAATTTACCAATTCAAAATCTCAAAAACAATTCTTTCTGGGATTTTTTTCTACTATTAATGTGTTGCTCAAACCTGTTTCTGTGCCGGAAGCTGTGGGGTGATTGTGAACGGCACCTGTATTTGCTCCTTTGTCCCCAGTCATGGTGGCGGCGGGGACTGTTAGAGCCACAACGCCTCTTGTGTTGCTCTCTTCTATCTTCCAAGTTGCGGCGGCGTCTGGGGCTGCGCGAGCGTGAGCGGCTTCTTCGGTTCTCCCTTTTCCCGTCAGAGTCGCAGTGGTGGCGGGGGCTGTGTGAGCGGGAAGGGCTCGCGGGCCTCGTTTTCTGCTGGTGGAGCTCAGATGTTTGGGCAGAACCTGAAGGTGAAGGTTTGGCATCTTTACCTGAAGTGCTAAAAAGTGAAGTACAAAAACGATGGCGATTAGTTGCAGCAGCTGAGGTTGTTATTAATCTTAAGACCAAAAAAAAGTACCTTGGCAGAACCTCGCCATCCCACTCTGGGTATCTGTATAGAAATAAATACACAAATACCCCAAGATCACGGTTCACTGTTAAATCGCTCTAGAGCTGCTGCAGTATAAAGTTAACAGGGAGGAAGGACTGACCGTTTCCTGAGAATTTCAGAGTTATTGAGATGAAGAGGGGTGTAGCAATGGGAGATCCAATCCTAGCAGTCAGAACAAACACATATTTAGACTCACAGCAGCTTTTGTCTCACATGACAATATAAATCTGATTTACGATACTTCACAGCTGCCTCAAACCACGGTCAGACTTTCAAAGGTTGTCCCTCACTATCAAATGAAAACGATTTAAGAGGTCAGACAGTCTGTACAATGATCTGTAAAGCCAAAACATGGATGAGAACGAGCATGTGGATAACACAGGAGTGACATCTTGGTTGTAAAACCATTGAAGGGTATTCTTCAGGTCTGCGTTGTCTGGCTCTTCAGTCCTCAACGCAGCAAATTCCTTGAAGTTTGGTGAAGGTTACATGATAAAAATCTGATGTAGGAGGATGATGAGGGACAGGACGAAGCTGGTGTTTCCTTTTTAAATGAGCCAAAGCTGAAATGTGGAGAATCAGCAAAAAAAACAGAACAAACCAAAACTGTACAACAGCAGATTTTTTTCAGATTAACAAATCTCCTTAAGTGACCTCTATGAATGAAGAGAAGAATTAACCTGCAGAGCAACTGACAGCCAGGATCAGAGGCCTTTTATATAGTTTTCACCATGAGTAGCATCCTATCCCTCCCTATGAGTGCACTCAGTTTTGTTTACTCATCTGCATGATGCAAATCTGCATGAACAACCTAGCATGAAGTCGCTTTGTCCAGTTCAGACTTGTTCTATTTACCTGCTTTTTGTCACACACTTATGAAACAGCCACTGGACTCAGAGTGTTACTTGCGTAGCAGCATTAGTTATGTATTCAACTGGTCACATGCTGTGGAGCATCTGGTACCTTCACTCTTCTCTACTCTTAAATGTCTTTTTGGTGCATCATTGATTTTTCCAGTGGTGGTCCACAATGCCCTTTCTTTCGTTCATCTTAAAATTTGGATGCATCAGCTGCCACTACGTTTTGAATGTGCTCGGCTACTTTTAGCATCAAACAATACATGGGCCTGCTCCACAGCGTGAAAAAGATGTACGATGATGTAACCAACTTATAACCCAAAGACTCATTGGCAACAAATTGTCTCTACGAGTCAAGGGGTACAATAATGTTGGTTATCTTGGATGACTCTTACAACAGAACCATGTAAAAGCTGCTGACTTTCTGTACGTGTTGCTCTGCAGACCAGCTCAGCCCTATTTCCACACAGGCCTCTGATTCTGTAAGACCAGTGTCTCCACTCTATTACAACAACATGATGTTCCTCTTTGACACACAAAGATTCTGATGTGTTTTTGTTTGGATCAACTTTCGACTACTGCCTATAAAAAGTATTGATCTGGCAATGATCACAGGGCTTCAAGCAAACTCAGACCTGCAGATTGAGTTTACAGCATATACGGCTGTGCATTTTTTTCTGCATTTACAGTAGCTCGCCTCAGTCCCACTTGTTCGCAGTGGATCACAGCCACATAAGTAAATGTGTGTGGTCCAAACAGAGAATTTTAACCCCAGTGACCATAACACACCAATCACTTTCCACCTTCATCTGCCAATAATAATTGGCAAATTACAAACTGGGATCTATGAAACATAAAGTAATTAGCTTATAAGCTTCAAAACTGTTCAAAAGATTTGGACAATTACTCCTTTTTACAACCCAAGACAGTAGGAGGAAGAAACAGTTGATGTGACGTAATAACGTCTATCCAATTTTACATAAATCAAACCTTGTATGTGTAGTTTCATTGGAACTTTTATGTTGTGGTAGTGGGGAAACTTTTAACAAATAAAAGAAAAAAATACAGACATCTTGCATTCAAAAAAGAATCCAGAAAATCTCTGATGAAGAGAGAACAGAGACCAGTCTCTCACTCACCTGCACATGGGTACACTCTTTGTTACACAGAGAACAGGTATGAGGAAATACTTTGGGAGTTGTCGCAGCATAATCATGTGTCATGGCAGGTGTTGGCAGACTCTTGGAGACTCTCCCCTTTGTTGGACGTTGCTTGGTAGAAGGTGGTGGTGCCTTATGAGTGGGATTGACAAGGCCAGGGAGAGGCTGAGGGGGAGCAGGAGGAACCATGGTGGGGCAAGGATTACTTTGGACAGATACTGTGATGGTGGGGATGAAGGAATTTTCTGCAGAAAGAAATACAGTCCGCATAGCAGATCCCAACACCGGCTGATTTATGGTTGGCTGATTGACCGTTGACCATTGCTCAGGGTGTTTTGTCCATGACGTGGCTGTCATCCTTACTGCCAAGGAGCACACAGGCAGGTTGACTGGAATGCACAACACGGACCGGACCACAGGACGTTTGGTTTTCTGATGACCGGCAATCTGATCGTTCTTCTTTTGAAGGAAGTGGTTTGCAAATCACAGACCTGACTCTGGTAAAGGTTGTTGAAGAACTCTGGGTAGGTTGGGTGAGCAGCGGTTTAGCTGGATCGCTGCGTGGAGAAGCCACACAGCTCCACATTGAACTGTAGGGTGAGTGGAGATCGGTAGCAGACTCATACTGGTCACATGAAGACATCAACACACTTCTTTTCACTTCTGTCATAGTGGTTTGCGGTGGTTCTCCTTCACAGCTGGCATTATCCTGAGTGTCCCTCTGCAACATATTTGCACCTTCACCACTGTTAGGTGTACTGCGGCCGGTCCTTTCAGTATCATCACCAACTCCTCCGGAATATTTGCTGATATGCCCATAGTCTATTACTTTACATGGTGGAACAACAGTCAATGTTGTTTCATCCAGATGCACACTTGTCCATGTAGAAGTACTTTGTGTGTTCTTTTCACTCATGCTTGAAGTGGGCTTGGATTCAGGGCAGGGCTGTGATCGAGCTTCTGCAACAGCTCTCTTGGCCTTCTGAATGCGGATTTGACGCAGGACGAATGGAAAGTTTTCAGGGGTGATCTGGTCTTCTCGGTAATAGCTGAGCTCTGCCAAGTCCTCTTTTTCAAGTCCTAAGCGCACAAGAATGTTCTCAGCTGATTCCACAGTGTGCTGTGTGGAAAAGGACTCAGTACTGGTAGCAGGTTTGTCTGGCAGTGGACAACCATCATCACCTGGACTGGATTCTCCTTCTCTTTCACCACTGAGGGGATAGCTGGATAGAACAGATGATGAATAGAATTCATAGGAATCATCCTCAGTAGGCCTTCTGTACCTTGGCAACCAGTCCAAGGAGTTAATGACACTTTGAACACCGGAAACTGCGTGTCTTTGAGAGCCTGAAGACTTTGGTTTGGAAGTCATGTCTGTCCTTAAAGGAAGAAAATCTTCTCTTTGAGTGCTAGCGAAGAGGGTGTCCTGGCCTAGAGGTTGGTGTCTCACCTGCTCCCTGGCTGTCCTAACATGTATGTCTACAGACCTCTCGATGTTGTCATCAATTCCTGCCTGAGTGGAGCTCTCGGGCAGTGTTTGCAGTGACGGGAATGTTCCACCAGAGTTGGCAGAAGACTCTCCAGAAGAGTTGAGGCTAGACCCCAGTCCAAGGTGAGAAGTCTCTCTCTGGAGAGACTCCTCAGCCTGCACACTCATATAGGGGTTGTACATGTGATGGGACATGGCATCTACTCTATAGCAAGCTCTCAGGGAGCCCTCTTGGTAGAAGGCTCCTTAAGGGCCATGAGGCAGTACAAGTGGCAAAAAAATAAAAAGCTTAAAAGTTGAAAAGGTGATCAGGACTGGCTTCAGCTTCTCATGTCGGTTAAATCCGTCATCTGGAAGGTGTCATCTTGGTTTTCCTTCTCCGGTGCTTCCGCTCAGATTTTCATTCATTCATTTACCTCCCTCGTCTTCACTAGTAAAAGAAAACAAAGGAAGTCAAAACCATCAAAGGAGAGGGTGAAAACAACAACGCCACAACAACACTTAAAGTTTAACAACTCACAGAAGCAATTTCCATTTTAGCACATATTAAACAGTTCAAGCCAGGAAAGTGGGCAAAAACAACACTGCACACAGCCACTGTCCCTACCCCTACCTAACCCCTCTTTCAACATCAAGCTCATGGCCAGCCAGGCTTTCTACAGCATTCCCTGTCCAGCGCCACCACAACCTCCATCCTACTGCAACTTGTCCCGCACAAAAAACCAGGTCGTAGGTCTGCATCTGCACAAGAAGGAGGTCATTTTTATTTAACCTTTACTGGAGTGTGCTTTTTATAAAGTATGTCTCTTGTGCCTTGTATGAGTGTTCTTTTTAGGACCCGTATTTGTGACTAGACATACGGTAAGGAGGTGTGAACTGAAACTCAGTGAACTCAGTAAATCACATCACAGTGAAGAACTGAGAACTGTCAAATACTTCTACTCGTTTCCTGTTGTTCTTTGAGTTTCATGCTGCTGATGGTGAGCTGTTAGGGTCATTTAGGGCGTTCAGTTTCATTTCTACATACATAGAATGGAATTTAGGTTTCCATGAAGTCACATCTCGGGCACAGTGCAAAACATTTCCAGCTTTTTAGCCTAGGTGTGGCCCAAATACCAGCTGTCTCTTTGCTGGTTCAACTTTATTAGCAAACTTTAACAGTTGAATAATAAGCTCACAGCCACCCATTCTGTCCACAGTGTTCCCTTTCTGATGCCCTAATACTCGAAAACAACCTCCATTCTGCTAACAGCTGTGTAATATTTATCATTCTTGTGCACATTCTAATGACCTACAGTGCCTTAAACCTGAGAGTCAGGAGAAAACAGGAAGGAAATAGCAGGGGTGTTAGAAGAAAACTATGTTAGATTCAGTATAAATGTACTGACCCTCCCCATGTATGCTTCCCCATTTATGATCTATTACCCTATTTGGCAATTTCGTTTTTTCTGCTATACTTATCTCAGGAAACATGCTTACAGATGTCTACACCCATATGATATTCACACTGTGTATAAATAAAGGAAGCAACCCCGGAAAAGCCAGAACTGTCGGCACTCCGGTGAGGCACTTCTCCTTGGCCAAGTAAACCTGTCTCTGTCTCCGAGTCTGTTTGCAACCCGAACTAGGGGGAACCATTTTTCCCCCAACAAGGGGGTCCCACTCTGTTGATCATATACCTAAGTTGAAGATAAGTTCTCCATGAGAAAGATCACTTTCCTATTAGGGAGTGACTTTATGGCGCACCATAAAAGCTTACACCTCTTCCCCCATGTAAGTAACTTCACATCCTGAAATCTCATAAGCTGTGGGTCAGATCTGGAGGTGACCAGGAACAGAAACTCACAGGAAAGGCGCGTTGCAAAATGGGGTCGTGGAGATGAACACATTCTTTCTGTCAAGCTCTGGATTTACAACCTTAGCTTGATATCAACCAGAGCTGTCTCCAAAGAGCAGAAAACAACTGACAGAGGGAGTGAAGTACAAAGTCTATTAGAAGAAGGAAACTCCACACTACACATAAACACTCATAAAAACATATTACAGTAGTATGTATAGAGTAATGATTAATGTTAGGGACACACTTCTAGATATGTGGACCCACACTGTATGGTAACAGTGCAGAATAAAGACTTTCACCCTTCACAGCCCCCTGGCATTTCATGTTTTTGCTGCCTTATAACCTAGAATTAAAATTGATTTTATCTACTGCACCTACATAAAAAAAACTACACAGATGCCGTCAGGTCATGGTGACCAAAAGTTCCTGTTCCCTCCAGTCTCAAGTGTTACTGTACTGATCACATGCCCAAACTTTAAAGTTCATGTGCTTTAAACCAACGATGGCAGGGCATCTTGTCCACAACATAAACACCAAAGAGAGTGTCAGGACGAGAACACTGAACTGAACTGAACAAGCTGAACTTGCACGGCATGTGGAAGAAACTTAATGCCAGGGTAAGGCAACAAAGCAGGACAAAGGGCTGAGTATTATTTCTTCAGCCTTCAGGACCAACAACACATGCTTCTAAGGGACAGGTTGGAGCACACAGAGGTGGATGAGCACATCACTTCATGGTTCCTACAAGAGTCTACCAAGGCACCCGCTTATTCCCAGACCATGAGCTTGATGTTTTGCCAATGCAGTTTCCTGTTATTTAGAACAAATGGTGCAAAGAAATTCCTTCATTACCAACATGGCAAAAATACTGTTGAAGCCACAGGAGTTGGAGGTCAAACCACACACACACAATAAAGCCAAGTGTCATCTTGACATGGCAAGGTATCGAAAAGCCATCTGAAAAGAAGATGTGTGGTGTGGTCAGTGTTCATTCAACATATAAATCAGGTTCACAGAAAGTATTTTCTACTTGAATAGTTGAGCCTGTGTTAACCACACGTCTGTCTTGTCCTTCATTGTGTGTATCTAACTGCAGAGCCACAGTGCTGCTGGTGTGTAGAGACTCCCAGCACCTTCACCTGCAGTGGGTCGTCATCAGGTGTACTTCATGGCTTTGTGGTAGGAACTGTACGGTGCTTAGAGCTGCTGATCAAAGGGCCTCCTGCCTACATCTATTACTGTTGGCATGCTTTCTTCCAGATGTTCCTCGGGTCAGTAGGTTAGGGTTATCTAGGATGATGTAAACCATATGTGCGAGGGCTAAAGTGCTGGAAGAAGGATAGGATGGGGTGTGTTGTGCAAGCAGGGGTTGAGATGAGGGATGATGTATGTCCTCAAAAGTGAGGACATACCAGGACCAGGACCAGGTGACAACATCCGAGATTCAGGCATGAAGGCAAAGCAGAGCAGCCTGGTCTGGTGTCAACTGTTCAGGGGGGACGCCCAGGAGACTGATAAATGTCATGGAAACCAAGGACAGAGTGAAAAAGGCAGGAGCACGACCCGTAGTGGAGGATGTCCAAGAATATGCTGCGACTTCTCCTGAGGCTCCACCACCTCCACTTGGGATCAGGACAGTGGGTGTAAGGCTGGAAACGTCCAAAGGTGGTGAAACAAAGAAGACACTGGAGGGAAACCTTCAAAACTGTCAATTGTGACGCTCCACAGTGCCAGAAACGAGCATTCCTCAGGAGGAGACCACCTGACAGTAAGACTTACACTGCTGATCACTGGAATTTGGAGACTTGAAAGACTAATCTGCCAAGAAAACACTTTGCAGACGCAGGAGGTTTGGACTGGTCACCTCAGAATGAAGCACCAAGTCAATGATGACACCTGACATTCACAGGTTCTCCTCCAACTTTATCAATACATGTTTCTGATAAGACTTCTCCTCACACTTTCTTTTCCTTCCCAGACTTGTATTTATCGATTTATTCACCGACAGTAATATCAGACATATTTAAAGCGGTGCAGCTACAGGTGTTAGCTCGGAGCTGTCACCGCGCACCCACACTTTACCTGAAACGACCCTCCGCGGCTCCGGCTGCGTGTGTTCAGAGGCGGCGGACGGGACCCAGCCCGCGCGTCCCGCCCGGCGGTAAAAAGTCCTACAAACTTTCCGACGCTTCTTCTGTGTGTCCGGTTCCGAGCTGGCGCAGAGCAGACGGTGCGTCGCTAATAAATCACGAAAGTTCTCTTCCTCCTTCTCTTCCTGTGTCTTCTTCTTCTTCTTCTTCTTCTTCTGTTTATAATGGCAGTTTGTAAAGCGCCATCTTTTGTGATGTCAAAACAGGAAATGCGCGCGCAGATCCTACAAAATAAAATCCAGAAGGCGGCAAGAAATGCACGCAAACACTACAAAATAAAGTCACTTCCGGTTTATGTTAGCACATAAACTAAAATAAAATAAAATAAAATATGTGGACAAACCGACTTTTCCAACTGATACGTAGGCTTTTAATAACGTTTCGCCATGTTATATTATTATATTTTTTTATGATGTACATACGTACATATTGTTATTTCTCTATTTAACTCCTCATTGTATTATTATTTTATTTAGATTGTTTATCATTCAGGCACCTTTATCAACCAATCAGAGGAGGGCAGACTGCACCAATTCACACTTACTTGCTTCATAAAGTAACTGACTGACTAAAGATTTTCTAGAAGAATCCTAACTTACATGCATTACTGGCATCCATGCCATTCGTCAGCTTCAACAGACACACAGCACACAGCCAAAGTAGACATGGAGGCACACAGTGCAAGGAGAGAGGGCTGAGAAGTGAACAGCATCACAGCCAATGACAGTCGCAGTGATTAGGAGAATATATAAAGGTGGATCTATTCCTAGGCATTAGTGTGTGACAATAACAACAAGTTTTTAAAGCTCTTACCCTGAGTCAGCTTGCGTGGAGCTCAGCATTCCCAGCCTCTGTTTCTTATCCTCCTCCCAGCAGAGAGAAGACGGCCGTGCTCATCTCTCAAGGTTAAATTCCAAAAGAATGACGCCGCACAGCTGCACTAGTATCTGCAAACACTACACTTAGTTATTTGATAATTTACTTGTTTTAATAGGACTTGCACTGTGTGATCAGGTATCCATGACTTAGTACCTGAGGCTGAGGAATTCTGATGTGTGTGTGTGTGTGTGTTGTGGTGTCAGATGGGTTGTGTGTAGTCTTTATAAAGGAAAGTTGAACTGTCTTATCTTTGCTCCTGTGTCTTTATTGATTTATTTTTGTCACAAAAAACCTTAAAGCAAAGAAGCAGAAAAAAGTAAAGCTGAGGACACCAGTCAGAGAAGTATTAATTTTTTAACAGAGAAGAAGAAGCAGCAAGAAACGTTAAAGAAAGAAATGAAGTTGATTTAAAGAAAAATCACAAGAAGGACAGCAGAATGAAAAACACAGGAGTATGCTTTGCTGCCTGTGGAATTATATAAGGTTACCTACGCACTGACATGATACAGAGCATATATTTACTAGTTATGTATGCTTACACTCAGAGAAAAAGGGAGGTCTTCACTCTCTACACACACACACACACACACATACACCCTTACAGGGAGTTCGGTGAAGGCCGAAGCACTGGGAGGCATCGGACGTAAGATAAATCATCCAACATAGGAGGGATACAGAGTGTTTCACAGAAATATGTTAGACCAATTATTATAATTGGTAGGTGGGAATAAAAGGGCAACATGTCCCAATATGGGAATACCAATGAAGGTCTTGAAAAACTGTTTATCTATTATGCAAATGTAACTCCACTTTTCAATAAAACGAGCCTGTGTCCAGGGAGGGGCAGAACACTTATGGAGGGGAGTGAAGCAGACTGAAAGGCCTGTGTTCACTGAGTGTTCTCCCTTTGCAAAGGCGAAACTACAAACCCAGGGTATTGTCTTTCACTCAATGTTCTGAATACAGAAGACGGAGTCTGACAATCCGGGGTGACCAGGGAAGGTCACGACATGCCCCACAGATTAGAAGAGGTGAAATACCAACCCAGCACAGCTAGCCATCAAACCATCCATCCATCATGTGGACCTGCTTCGTCCTGCAGTGCAGGGTCACAGGGGGTGGAGCCTATCCCAGCTATTGCTGAGAGGCGGGGTCCACCCTGGACAGGTCAGCAGTCCATCACAGGGCAAGGGCGTAGGTTTGCGCATGGACCATAGGGACTAGTCCCTACCAATATGTAGCATTTATTGTTATATAACAAAAATATGAATCTATTCAGACCTGTGTGTTGTGCTGACAGTGTAAGTTATCTGTAGTAGCCTGCAACTGTATGTCCTCAGAAAAGCCCCCTTTGGAGGCTCTGTCACCATGTTGGCATCACAGTCTTCCTAAACTCCAAATACAGGCAAAGAGGTGGAGCTTGAGTAAAGCAAGAAACACCCTCTGCATGACAAAACAGGACACATTTAACACATGCTTTTAAAAAACATTTATTTCTTAGAACTCATGTGAGACTCGGGTTTAAATGGACAGAAATGACAATAACTAATAAATTTGGACCCTAGATGCTGATGTGCACATATAAACAAAAAACAGCTGTCTACACAGTATTTAATTGACTCGGGTACATTTCTTTCTTGATTAATACTTTCTCAGGACTGTGAGGGTTAATAAGGCTTTACATGATCCTTTCACAGTATGTGCTTCATTTACACAGCTTTAAAAAAAAGAACAAGAAGGTTATAGGCTCTCCAAGTAACAGCTCGTATTTTAATTCTGCAGAAATAGGATTAGAAAACTAAATACTGAAGGCCGCAGCAGGCCCATCTCTTCTCATCCTGAACCAGATGAAGCGGTTTCAGACTGGATCAGTCCGAAACGGAGCCCTGAGCACTTTGTGTTCTTGTAGGTTTGCCCTGAAGCTTCTGGTAATGATTCTGAAAAACCAAAAGGAGGACAAACACAAAGTGAGACCAATCCTGAGCTTTTGTCGTGATGAACTTATGTATAATGTGCGTACCTGCAGGTTGTCGTAGTGCCTCTGGCTGCTGCAGTGCAGGTCCTTGGCGGCCCTCTCATTCAGGTAGAAAACTGAGCAGATGTTACAGAAATACCCGGACTTAGGGACCACAAACTCCTGACCTGAGGAGGAGCAAGGACCAGGAAGGTAAAGGGAACATTTCAGTCTGAGGTTATATTTGCTGTGTGTGTGTGTGTGTCTCACCGAGGGGGTTGTTGGGAGTGAACGGCTGCAGTTTAAAGTCTGAAGCAACAGAAGGAGACTGAGAACGAGATCGCTTAGCCTCAGGTCCGACCAGATCCTTCGTACGTTTACGAGCAACTAAGGAAGGAGAAGAAAAAACATGTTAGCAACAGAAACATCTATAAAAATACAGAAAGTCTGCATTCTTCAGTGGAACCTGGAAGCCCCAAATCCCCCCCGAACCTTTAACATCTGCCTGGTTCCATCCTTCCCTCTCCTCCTCTTCTTCCCCCACTTCCACTGTCTGCTCATCAGGGCCTTCAGACTCCGGCTGCAGCACAGAAGAGGTCACGTCCGTGTCCACCTCTGCCTTCTGGACCTCCGGCTGGCCTCCTGCTGAAGACACAGATGGACCTTTGTCCAGTGACGAGGAGGAATCAAGTGGAGCCGGGGGCAGCGACTCTCTTCCTCCATCTTCTTTCTCCGTTTTCGCGCTCCCTCTGGTAGATTTCCTCACTGCAGGAGAAGAAAGTAAAAGACCTGAGTTTCAAGTTTCAGAGACGACAGCCGCAGAGACTGTGTCTGTCTGTACCAGGAGTCTGCCGGCTCTTTTTCCTGGGTCGGCCTCTCGTCCTGGTAGGTGCTGCTTCCTTTTCGTCCTCTTCAGCCCCTCCCACTTCATCTACTGTCACAAAGCTCGCACTCTCCTCTGAAGCAACAAACCAAAGGGAATTTCAGATCAGATTTCAAACAGTGGTGACCAGAAGGACCTACGTTCTTATCAACAGAGACCAAGACGTGAAGTTGGACTTTAACATGGAGGTCTAGGTTAACTGCAGACCCCTGAGGCTGCATCACGTTCCATCGTCTGCACAACAGCACCACAGAGAGACTGACTGTGTAATGATGCTTGATTAATGAGGACAGGAGCCGGCTTAAACCACATTAGAACTCCTTTTGTTTGCCAATCCAGTCATTTTTATGTCCTTGGATCAGGGATTCTGCAGGAACCCCAGGGTCCAGGACCACGTCTATGTCTATGCAAAGGTCCCCTTTATGACTTCATATTCATAAGGTCATCTTCTGGCCTCTAACATTCACTTCAGTAGTCGGAACACTAATTGGCACCACCTAATCTGGGAGGACGAGCATTAAAATAACACAGACCTGTCTCGTCTTCTTTTTTGCGTTTAGCATTTTTTGAGGTTCTCTCCGCTTCCTCTTCGTCCGCCTTTCCTTTCACCTCACCGCCATCTTTTTGTACGGAAGTCTAAAAACAGACACATCCATGTTTCAACACGTGACAGAAAATCAAACGGGAGAGTTTCAGTCCTGACCTCACCTCTGGGTTTGAGGAGTCCACCTGGTTGAGTGCGGAGTGGGCCTCCGGTGTGCTTTGTTCCACCTTCGCTTCCTCCTCTTCTTCGAAGATCTCATCCAGGGTGACGAGCCCTTGCAGCTCTCCTTCAGTGGTCTGTGGATCCCACTCCTGATCATCAGGTGTTCTCTCATCGTCTGCTCCCACCTCATCCAGAGTCACCAGCTCCTGAGCATCTACCTCCTTCTCCTCCCTCGCCTCCTTCGCCCCTCCTCTGCTGCCGCTCCGACTCCTTCGCTCCCTCTCTTTTTTCTTCCTCTCCTCCCGCTCTTTGCTGAGCTGCTTCTCTTTAGCAGCAGCTTGCTTCTTCTTCAATTCCTCTTTCTCGGCTTCATCGTCAGGGTAATCCTCCTCCTCCTCGCTGACTTCATCCAGGCTCACCAGAACACTTTTTGCAGCAGTTGCATCTTTTTCATTGTGTGATTTCTGTTTCTTTTTTTCATCCGGTGTTGCAGCACTTCCTGAAGTGTCCTCTCTCTGGATATCAGTTGTCTTCTTATTGCTTCCTGCACCATGTGGATCAGCATCAGCTTCCACTTCATTATCAGGAGCTGTGCAACAAGATGTCAGCGTGTCTTCTTTCTCAGCTAGTGCCCCGTCTTTAGCTGTCCACTCATCCTTTGTAGTACTCTCCATGTCTTCACCCGACACTTTTGTGGTCGCTAGTTCGTCTTGAACTTGATCTTCTTCTAAAGAATCTAAGATCTCGTACAATGGCTCTTCCTCCTCCGCCTCCTGCTCATTCTTAGGAGTTGACTCCTGACTTGTAGACTGGACCGTGGAATGCTGGTCATCGACAGACTCATCCTCCACAGAGTCAAGAATCTGAAAATTTGCGTCTTCTTCAGCCGCTCTAGCTTTCTTCTGTGCTGCAGTTTGTTTTTTGGTCGTTTTATTGTCTTTCCTCGGTCTTCCTCTCCTTCCTTTCTGTCCTGTTTTTGGTTGATCCTCAGGAACAGCTGCATCCTCCACAGAGTCTAAGATTTGATAGGTTCCCTCTTCCTCCGTCTCATCTTTTAAAACAGCATCAGTCTTCCTGGTAGGTGTGCTCTCTTTAAGAGTTTTCTCTCTGGATCCTTCGCGTGACTCTCTGGCAGGCGTCTGCCTCCTCCTCGTTGGTGTCTCTTCTTTCTTTGTCTTCTCATTTGAAGTGTCTTTCTTGGCCGATCTTCCCCTTCTTCCTCTGGTAATTCTTGTTGTTGGCTCTTCTGTGACGGCCTCTTCCTCCACAGAGTCTAGAACCTCATATGTAGCCTCCTCTTCTGCATCTGGTTTTGCTGAAGCTTCTGTGCATGTGGTCTGTTTAGCCTCTTTGTTTCCTCGGGCAGACCTTCTTCTGCCAGGCTGTTCTGAGACATCTGGAACAGTATTAACAGAATCTACAGTCTCACAGGTCGCCTTCTCAGCACCCTTGCTGGCATTTGTTTCTTTTTCTGACGAGCTGTCCTTTGATTGCACCTTGTCCAGTTTTTTGGGGGATCTCTCTTTCTCCTCACTTTCACACGTTCTATTTCTCGAGCTGATCCTCCTGCTCGGTCCATCATTTTTTATATCTGTTGCATTGCTCTTCTTGGTCTTTTTTTCCTCGGTGTCAGTGTCTGGCTTCGCCTCTGGTGGCTGATCTTCCACAGAATCGATTACTTGGAATACGGCTTCCTCTTCTTCTATGGTTCTAATGTCTGCTCCAGGTACCTGGTCATGGGCAGTTTCAAGTTGCGGGCTGTCATTTTCTATTACAGTCATCATCTCAGAGGCTTCTTGTTTAAGGACATCCTTTAAAGGGTCGTTGTCATCCTGGTCTTTTGAACTTGGGACATCTTTGGGGGTTTTGGAGGGCTCCTCGGAACTGATAATATCTTGAACCATGCCCTCAGGATTTACTGTGGACCCTTCAACTTCAGCCGGACTGTCCTCTTGAACTGTGGCAGCTTGGCCTTCGGTTATGTCGTGTATCACGTGGAAAGAAGAATCCATTTCCATTTTACTGCAATCTTCTGAACAGGCTTTCTTGTTTTTATCTTCAGAGCTGTCCAGGTCCTGACCTTGCTCAGGTACAAGTAAATGGGTCTCAGTGCCGCCGTCTCGGCTGTCTGTCTTTTCGTTTTGGTTTAACTCTTTAAGTGTGCCATCCTTAACATCTTTGTCCAGCAGCACAGTCTGCTGTGCAGGTGGATGCATCTCTGATGGCGTTTCTATTTTCGTCTCTGACTCAACAGTTTTCACAGCAACACTCTCTGCTGACCCCGTGTGGTCAGACTTTCCTACTGCAGCACTCCCTGTGTGCTTTGCTTCCTTCCTTTGTGTGTCTGAGCTGCCAGCTCCAGCATTCTTTGATGAACGGGTCCTGGAAGTGGAGGCTGAAGTATGCGATGATCGGGCTGGAGACTTCGCCTTGCTCTGCTGTTCTTTTCTTTCAGCAGAGTGTGGAGAGGTGGAGGTTTTACTGGCACTGGAGGAGGATGAGGATCTGGTTTGGGATTTGGTGGGTTCTGATGAATCTTTCTGCTTCTTTGGTGATGCAGAGGTTGAGCTTGAAGAGGAGCTGCTTTTTACTGAAGCAGCTGGCTTGGAGGAGGAAGATGAAGAGGCAGAGCTCTTGGAGTCTCTCGAGGATCGTTTTGAGGTCTCTTTGGTTGCGGACGACACGTCAGGACTTTTCATTTCTTTTTTCCTCTTGGGGGATGGTTCGGACAAAGATGAGCTCTGCTCGTCGAGGGCTGCGTCTCCCATGTCTTCACCAATTTCATCAACAGTGACAAAGTCATCCAAGTTGAAATTTTGCTCGTCAAAGGGGTCAGTGTCTGAAGGAACATCCTCTCTTGGACCATGCTGACCCTGGATGAAGCACAAAAAACAATTAATTTACCAACACCTATGAAACAGGTCAGTTAATAAAATTACAAAGGTCTGTCAGATCAGGAAATATTATCATTGTGTTGGTGGGTCTGAAGGATTCTGATGTTTAAGGAGGAGCAACGTGTGGTTTACCGTTTCTCCTGATGGGCCTTTATCTCTTTCACTCTCAGGGTTTGTGTTGCTTTTGCTGGAGTTCTAAACAACAAACGTTAAAAATGAGAAGGGGGTCAGTATTTTTAAATCAGTCACTGTTGAGGCAAAGCAACACACGTTATCATAAGCATCACCTCCTTTTCCTCGCTCTGCGTCCTGATTCCTCGAGTTAGTCTGTGCTCGCGGAGAGCTGCTGTAATCGCCTTGAAGACATCCTCATCGATGCGAGGAACTTCTGCGACATTCCCCCCTGAAGCAGCAGGAACGGCGTTTTCGTCAGCAGTAGTCACCGCCGATGGTGCCGAGTCCTCTGCCCTCTCTTCTGCTTTCTGTGCAGCGTCACACACATCGTCAGTTTTAGGAGCAATGGTGGATTCTGCTGCGATCTCAGTTCCCGGTTTGTCACTGGTCTCCATTCCTACGTCACTTGGTCCTTCTGTGGCAGATCCAGCAGTGGCTGACGCCTTAGCAGAAGCAGGGTCACTGGTCTGCAGAGCAGCTGGTGCCCCGTCAACAGGAGGTGCAGCAGGCTGAGGCAGTGCGATCTCACTGGACTCTTCTAGGCGCTGTTTTAGGCTCTTTAAACTGAAATTAAGTATGTGAGGTGTCAGTACATGGACACATTAAAAGTTCTGTTTTGACTCTCTTAGCTAGAAAGGGAAAATGTGAAATACTCACGGTTCAAGGCGGCGTACTTTACTCCTGCAGGGGAAAAAAAAAAAACTGGTCACATTAGAGGTGAAAAACCTGACTATGGGGTCATTTACACCAAATTTAGTGACACGTACCAATTTTGATCTGTGCATGAATCCATCAGTGAGCGAAGTTTCTCCACCACCTTCATTACACCGCTGGGTTCAGCCATCTCGATGCAAATCTGAGGTAGAAAAAAAATCATGAACAACAACGCAAGCAGTCAGAGACATCCTTTAGTGTTGGTGTTGTCGTACTCTGTTGGCGAGCGGCAGGAAGCTGACAAAAGAAGCAACGGACGCCACCGCATCCATGACCATCATGACAAGTTCGGCGCTAGTCTCAGAGATCCCGACACACAGCAGCCGCTCCTCCAAAGACTCCAGCTCTGGGACGTGCTGAGAAAACAGCCGACAGTTGGGAGAGTTAATGAGCAGAGCAGCTTTCACACATGGCGACAAATTTAAACTGAAACACTCACAGCGTTGCTCCATTTCATCAGAGATCTGTACATGGTCTCCTGTTAAAAAAATGTCAGACACGGAGCATTATGGATGCCGTCAAAACGCAGTTCTTGCTCAATTAACCTTGACTTTTAGTACTCTGCATACCTCGCTGCATCCACGATGTATGTCCTGTAAGACGAAGTGTATGGAGAGTGTGGAGTCTTCAATAGAAACAGGATTTCTGATGAAATCTCGAACAAATTTGCAGCATGAATCCCAGCTGTGGAAATGCACGAAGGCCTGGAGGTAAAGAGGAAAGAAAAGGTGTCATGACGTGTTCAAATTCAAATAAATGAAACCATGAGCGTCCACTCCTCACCCTCCTCTGCAGCGTCAGCACCATCACGTTGTGGTACAGGGTGTGGAGAGTCCGTTTGGGGAAATAACGCCACACCAGCTTAGCCACGTCCTCCAGTTTATAGTTTCCTTCCGGCACATTGGTCAGCATGATGGTGTGGAACGGAGCGGCTTCAGGGCTGGCTTGCTGCAGGACACAAAGTGCAACAGTTTAAAAGGAGAATGACCCGATTCCTCCGATGACTGCTGCTTCACAGAAACAAATCTGCTCACCTCGATGTCCTCCACTCCCCTGATGGTGTGAAATTCTTCGTGGGTTTAAAAACAAAAACAGCATTGAGTGGAAAATGACTTATTGACATAGTTATATTCTACAGTATCTTGCTTCTCTTACTCGGGATGATGAACCATGGAGACGTGGTGGGGAACAGAAAGGGATTGGTCGTCATGGTGACCCAAAATGGCGCTATGGTACCGTCTGGAATGCTGGTTGTTCCGCTAGGGACGGTTGCCCCGGTAACCACATCCTTGCCCTCTGGGAAAGCGTTTTCTGGCAGTCTTGGTGCTGTAAAGAAACAAAACAAATAGTTAACATGATCAAACAAGATCCACTGAGCAGTCCCCTCACACCATGCTCATCTTTGTCTTAATTACCATGTAATTACTATTATTATCTATGGACTGACGATATATATATAGATATCCACTATAATGTAATCACTGTCATCTTGCTCCAACATCAACAACCTGTCATGTTTGTTCTCTGTAATAAATGAACATTCCTCTCTCTCCTTCATCCTCTCTGTCCTGTCTCCCTCTTCTTCTCCTCTCTCTCTCCTTCATCCTCTCTGTCCTGTCTCCCTCTTCTTCTCCTCTCTCTCTCTCCTCCATCCTCTCTGTCCTGTCTCCCTCTTCTTCTTCTCTCTCTCTCCTTCATCCTCTCTGTCCTGTCTCCCTCTTCTTCTCCACTCTCTCTCCTTCATCCTCTCTCTCCTGTCTCCCTCTTCTTCTTCTCTCTCTCTCCTTCATCCTCTCTCTCCTGTCTCCCTCTTCTTCTCCTCTCTCTCTCTCCTTCATCCTCTCTGCCCTGTCTCCCTCTTCTTCTCCACTCTCTCTCCTGTCTCCCTCTTCTTCTTCTCTCTCTCTCCTTCATCCTCTCTGTCCCGTCTCCCTCTTCTTCTCCTGTCTCCCTCTTCTTCTCTCTCTCTCTCCTGTCTCCCTCTTCTTCTTCTCTCTCTCTCCTTCATCCTCTCTCTCCTGTCTCCCTCTTCTTCTCTCTCTCTCTCCTGTCTCCCTCTTCTTCTCCTCTGTCCTGTCTCCCTCTTCTTCTCCTCTCTCTCTCCTTCATCCTGTCTCCCCCTTCTTCTCTCTCTGTCTCTCCCCTTCATCCTCTGTCCTGTCTCCCTCTTCTTCTCCTCTCTCTCTCCTTCATCCTCTCTGTCCTGTCTCCCTCTTCTTCTCCTCTCTCTCCTTCATCCTCTCTGTCCTGTCTCCCTCTTCTTCTCTCTCTCTCTCTCTCTCTCTCCTCCATCCTCTCTGTCCTGTCTCCCTCTTCTTCTCTCTCTCTCCTTCATCCTCTCTGTCCTGTCTCCCTCTTCTTCTCTCTCTCTCTCTCTCTCTCTCCTTCATCCTCTCTGTCCTGTCTCCCTCTTCTTCTCTCTCTCTCTCTATCCTCCATCCTCTCTGTCCTGTCTCCCTCTTCTTCTCCTCTCTCTCTCCTTCATCCTCTCTGTCCTGTCTCCCTCTTCTCCTCTCTCTCCTTCATCCTCTCTGTCCTGTCTCCCTCTTCTTCTCTCTCTCTCTCCTTCATCCTCTCTGTCCTGTCTCCCTCTTCTCCTCTCTCTCCTTCATCCTCTCTGTCCTGTCTCCCTCTTCTTCTCCTCCTCTACCCGGCTGACTGTCAGCAGGAAGGTTCTCCTTGTGAGTCGAGTCCATATAAATAAAACTGAATTGAATTGAATCATATAAAATGAGGCTTGCTGCTCACTTACGTGATGACATAAATGCGCTATGAGGTCCTTCTAGCCTGTAGACTTTGTAGCCAAAGCCTTGTTTCAGGAAGCTGTGCCAAACCCCAAGCCGATCAGCATCACGTATGGAATCAAACTCAATGAACACCTGAAAAAAAAACACACACACAGGCCATATAAGATAAATGAGAAGTCATTTTTTAAAAACATGAACCTGTGTGTACTTGAGTGTGTTTGTACCTCATTGAGGAGGGGCAGGAAGTTCCTAACAGAGTCGATTTTCTTCAAATCTTCCCTGAGATCTCGAGCTTCGCTTTGTGAGATGTTCTTAATGTAGATCGTTCTGACTCCGCTCCGGTCAAACATTTGCTGTGACAAACAAAGGACATGCATTCAAAGAGCAGACACCCATACATCACATCACTGTTTGATGTGACAGCTGAGACAAAAACAGGAACAAACACAAATGTTTTGTGCGTTTGTGTTACTTACTAAATTCATCAGTTTCATCAGAGATTTATAGAACTCAGGCTGAAACAAAAACATGACAGAGGCAGGGTTAGCGTTTATGCTAAGCTAAAGTCAACAGGCTTCAGATTCAATGTGCAGCAGCTTACCGGTTTCATAAAAATGTAGCGTTTAACGGCTTGCACACCAAGTCTAGAACCTTTGAGATAAATGCCCGTCTTCGTGGACGTTTCTACGATGTTTTTCACTGAGTTGACATTTGGCATTAGAGCGAAGGCCTGAAAGGAAAAACAAATGTTAGGCACCTATAGAGCTGCAACGAAATCTCGTGCCATGAGAAGCTGCAGACTGGTGGCAATATTAGCAGACAACAAGAAACACCACTGCTAACATGAGAACATCCACAGCTGTCTAATAAAGCAAGATACACAGAGTAAAACAACACACATTAACACCTGAGTGTCCACCTACCATGCGTGTCTGAGGAATAATGTACATGTTGTTGTCAATGTACTCAAATCCAAATGGGTTGAGCACTTGGGCGACGTCATCAGCCGTGTAGCATCCATCATGATACTCTGGCAGGTTGGTTATTAACAACACTTTGTAATCCCGAAGCTGGAAAAAAGAAGAAAATGAGTTCCCTCGTGCACATGTCTACATGGGTTACACCAGTTTTGTGCGTGTGCGCCACATATTCTTCTCCATTTTTGCTGTTTTTCTGTGGTAGCGTTATAGGCTTGGCATACATTCTATATTGGTTTTGTGTGGATACATGTGTCTTTATGCAGTTCACACATACCTGACGTGACTTGATGGTTTTCACATTGACAAACGCTGCAAAAGAAAGGATTTGGTCAAAAATGAGGACAAATTCTAAACACATGCAGAAATGTATGACAAAGATGGACATCTTACGGATTTTGCCCTGCCCCAGGTGCTTTTCTAACATCTCTCCGACGGTCAGCGAGGTACCGGCGGCTGAAGACGGTGCGGCTGTGTCTGGCTGCTGTTCACTCGCAGCCACAGCAGCAGCAGCAGCAGGTGCAGGTACGGCTTTGGCATTGCCGACTGATTGTGGCGCTGGTTTCTTTTTTGCCTTTCCTGCAGTCACAGGATCACAAACGTATATTAAATTTATAAAATTTCAAAGGAAGGGAAGAAGAAAAAGCGTGACATTTCTTAGATGTTATGGTACCTTTTCTCTTTTTTCTGGGCTTCGCCCGTTTGAATCCAGTGGAGCCTTGTGCTGTCTTGATCTGCGGTCTTTGCACAGTGGCCCCTAAACCTGATGAAGCTTTAATTGAGGTTTGTGGAGTGTTTTGGGCGGGCTGTGGAATCTGAGGAGTGTCAATAGGAGTTACAGAGGTTGGTGGATCTCTCTCGCTGGGTTTGGTCTCTGTGAATTTTTCCTCTTCGACCTCAGCAGAACTTTCGACCTCCATGGGCTCTGAGGCTTCTGTTATGTTGACCTCTGATGGTTCATCTTTGACCTCCGACGGTTCATCTTTGACCTCTGACGGTTCATCTTTCACCTCTGATGGTTCATCTTTGACCTCTGACGGTTCATCTTTAATGTTTTCCACCTCAACTGTTGCACCCTCCGCTTTAGGTTTACTCTGATCAGCTGCTGAATTTCCCGTTTCCTTGTTTGTGTTGTTTGTTGCTTGAGGCGTCACGTCAGGTGTTCTATCCTTGTCATCCGTTTCTGAAGCAGCGGCAGGCTGCTTTTTTGGATCCTTCTTCACTCCTGGAAGTTTTGAAGCGTCTTTCTTCATTTCAGCTCCTTTTGAAGCCACCTTTTTTACTGTTTTGACTGCCGGCTTGGTCGAGACATTTTTCGCTTTGGAAACCAAAACTTTTGCTTTTGTGGCGAGCTTGCCTGTTGGTTTTGTTTTGGCTCCAGATGTTTTGGCTCCAGATGTTATGGCTGTTCCAGCTGAAGTGGGTTTCGTGGTTTCAGGAGTGGAGACACTGGCAGTTTTTCTATGAAGAGAACAGAGTTATATGGTCTGAGTGGCAGAAAAATGGATCAGTGGAAGCAAAGGTTCTCTTTGTTGTAAGCTAGTCCTATTCTAATGATTGATCGCCCTCCACCACTGTTGTAAAGAGTCTGTATGAGGCGTATCTTACTTCTGAGGCGCATTTGAATCCTTTGTTGACTTCTTAGAACTGTCCTCCTGAAATTAACACTTTATGTTAGTGCCATGTGATCACTGACGGTGTAACAAAGCTGTACAGAAGGACACAATACCTTGTCTCTGACCACTGTCACTGGGATTCCTTTTATCTCAAAGCTCTTCACGCTCTTCAGCATCTGAGCATCTTCATCGCTTTTAAAATGAATTACTGCCTGCATGTGCACAAACACATGCAACAGGTTACTACAATCATCAGGGCTATTAACTCATAACACAAAGCATGAACAACTGTACACTATAGTCATTCTTAGCTCAGAACTCACTCACCTCCTGTCTGGACCGATACAACACAACTGATGACAAGTGTTTTACAAACTGCTCCACAGCAACTTCCACATCTTTGTGTGAGAGAGTACTACGAACTCCTTGTAGCTTCACTGTGAATGGAGAAGGGGATTTGCCAGAATGCCCTGGATCCTGCTTTAAATAGTGACAGGACATCAACAATAACAATCAAGAAGACATTAGCTGTCAGACACTGTGCCACTGACATATACACCGACCTTGGCTGAAGAACTTCCCTCACTCTTCTGACTGACAGACTTCCCTTTAGACGACTTTGACGTTGAACTTTTTGATGTGGTTGGCGATGAAGAGCGCTTTCCTCCTGCTTTGGATGAGGATGATGATGATGGTGAGGATGGCTTCATCTTGGCTAGCTCAGCCAGTAGCGCTGGAGCAAGACTTTTCACCACAGCCTCCAGGTCAGAGGGATTTGAGAGAGACTGGACAGCTGGAAGGACACAGCAGAAAGTCACAGTTGAAAAACAACCTATCTTTGTAAACTTCAATTGTGCTTGAACGTTTTTTTCAAACCTGAGGCTTCCAGCAGTTTCTTTGCCAGTTGCTCTGTGCTGCTTGCTGATCTGCTCTCATGGCTTCTCCTCGGTGAGGACTGGCGCTCCTCACTCCTCTTTGGAGATGGGCGTTGGTCACGGCCCCTCTTTGGCGAGGATCGTTTCTCAGTTCTCCTCCTCGGTGAAGAACGTCGCTCGTGGCTCCTTGAACGTGATCGGTTACGGGAGGTGGTGGGGCGGTCATATCGTGGAGACCAAGAGTGAGACCGGGACCTAATGGAAGTGTAGATAAAAAGATTAGATGGTATATATTTGAGTTTGTAAAAACTTTCCCTTTATGTTTTTACAAACCTCCTGTGCCTGGAGCTGTAAGGTGACCGTGAATGGCTCCTGCGTCTGTCCCTTCTACCATCCGAGTCATAGTAGTGGCGGGGGCTGTATGAACGAGATTGGGAGCGGCTCCTGCGTTTGTCCCATCTACTCTCAGAGTGATAGCGGCGGTGGGGGCTGTCCGAGTAAGAGCTGGAAGTACTCCTGCGTTTGTCCCATCTGCTGTGTGAGCGGGAACGTGAGCGGCTCCTGCGCTTCGCCCTTCTACTATCAGAGTCACGGTGGCGGCGTGGACTGGGCGAGCGGGAGCGGCTCTCATGCTTGGAAGGCTTGGTGTCTTGACCCGGAGTGCTAAGAAGAGAAGTAAAAGTGAAAAAATAAGGGGGATGCCGTTCCATGTGGATTGTGGTTATCTGACAAAAATATTTACCTCGACAATGACAGCACCTCACCATCCCACTCTTTGTATCTGTGCAAGAAACACACACACACAACAAGATCAGAAGCAGTAACTAAAACAGCAAAGAGCAGGGTTTCTCCAGTGCTGCCGATCCAAAGACATTTATCACCAAGCAGCCAACTTTCCAAAGAAAAAAGAAAAAAAGGATACTGACTGTGTCCGGAGGAGTTTGCAGTTTTCCAAGTGGAGGGAGGTGTTCTGGTGGGAGATCCAATCCTAGCAGTCAGAACAAGTAAGATTTAGACATTCCTCACTGACCTATCACAGCATCTAAATGTTCCTCAAAGGGAAGACTGTCCAACATCCTCAGGTGAGAAGTGCCGTGACTAAGACAGCTCAGCATACAGACTTGAGTCGTACCATTTTGTGAGTAAAACTATTGAGAAGATTAAATCATTGGTAAGTTTTATGATTACTGCAGAGTTAACAAGCCTTTATCATGAAATTTTAAACACAGAAGTGGTAAAATAATAACAATAAAATGTCTTGTTGGGGTTGGGATACTCCCAAGTGCTGGTTCTTCATTCTCATGTCACGCAGCAAAATGTCCTGGAGTTTGGTGGGGGTCATCTTGGCAGGTATCAGACTTGGATCGGGACAAAAACTCAGCCTGAGAAAATTACTCCTTGGGTAAGTTGTAAGAAACAACCAGGGAGAAAAAAAGCCTATCTGCATATATCTGTAGAGGTAATTGCCTCAAACAATGTCTATGGTTGAGTCGAAAACAAAATGCCACAAAGTTATTCCGACAGCGATAGAAATATAAACTGTGGGAAACGGAGAAGAACAGTAATCTTCTATCATCTTCTGGAACCATCGTTCTTCAGAGTTGGCAGATTCCTCGCCGTCCAAGGTTCCATTTTGAAGATAAATACAACATAACAGTCACCTAAAATATGGTAATGACCATACAAGTGCCATTATCTGTCTCATAAACACATTAAAAAAAGACCCAGATGTTGCCATGACTGGAATCCATCAAATATTTAAATACATCAAAGTTAGTCCGACAGCTTTAACACATTTAATGTTTTATGGAGAGAATACAGAATGTGGTCTTCTACTCACCTTCATATGAGTACATTCTTTGTTACACAGAGAACAGGTATGTGGAAACGTTCTTGGTGTGGCAGCAGCATAGTCATGCATCAGGGCAGTCATCGGAAGAAGCCTGGTGGCGGGTTCCTTGGGTGGCTGCTGTTGGGTGGAAGATGGCAGTCCCATTGGGATCATGTTCAGCGAGCCCAGGCTGGACTGAGCGGTAGATGGGGGAACAAATACGGGATGCACAACGGAACGCGACGGATCCATGATGCCAGGGATGAAGGACGATGGGGGAGCCGGCTTTGCTGACAAATACTGGGACAGCAAAGCTTGGCTATATTGCGCGTGCTGCTGCACCTGCAGTAGCTGCGTCGCCTGCTGCTGCTGCTTCACCTGCAGCTGTGCAGCCAGTTGCTTCGCCTGCTGCTGTTTCTCCTGCAGCTGTGTAGCATGTTGTTGCGTCCCGTGTTGCTGCTGAACCTGTGGCTTTGTTTGTTTCTGATGGACTGGTTGTTTAGGTTGTTGCTGCTGGTAGACTTGTTGCTTAGATTGTGGCTGCTGCTGAACTGTTTGCTTCGCTTGTTGCTGCTGCTGGATCGGTTGCTTCGCTTGCTGCTGCTGCTGCTGCTGCTGGATCAGTTGCTTCGCTTGTTGCTGCTGCTGCTGGATCAGTTGCTTCGCTTGTTGCTGCTGCTGCTGGATCGGTTGCTTCGCTTGCTGCTGCTGGGCCTGTTGCTTTCTCATCTGCTCATTGAGTTTCGATGCTTGTCCTGCCCTTTTCTGCTCCTTAGTGTGGGTATCATCACTTTTGCCAATAAGCACAAGGCCAGGTCGCCCAGGATGTACACCACGGACTAGAGTGCAGGTCGGTTTGGGTTTTGAGGTTGACTGGCGATCTGGCTCGGGCTCTTTTGTTGCAGGGATTTTGGAGATTCCAGTCAAATGTCTTAAGTCAGTGTCTTTCTTTGGCAGTGCCAAAGAGGAGAAAGGAGGAGCTTGGGTTGGTTGGACCTGCAATCGTTTAGTAGTATCAGTGCTTAGAGGTGCCAAAGAATTCCGCACTGAAGAATATGAAGTGCTGAGACGGCTAACAGAGTCCCCCTGGTCACGTAGAGACACCAACGGAGCGCTTCTTACCTCTGTCACTGTTTTTTGTAGTGGTTCTCTATTGTGGCTGCTATTATTTTGAGTGTCCATCAGCGAAATACCACCACTTCCACCACCATGCGCTCTACTGCCACTGGTCCTTCCAATCTCATCCCCAACTACTTCTGTGTATTTGCTAATATGTCCATAGTCAATAATTTTACTTGGCTGAAGAATAGAGGATGATACTTCATCCTGCTGCATCCCTACCCCTCTCGAACTACTCAGTCTGTCCATTCCACTCATACTTGGAGTGGGCTGGGAGTCCAGGTACGGCTTTGAGTGAGGGGCAGCGGTGTCTCTCTTGGCCTTCTTAAGACGGATTTGGCGCAGGATGAATGGAAGGTTTTCAGGGGTGATCTGGTTTTCAGGAAACGAGATGAGATGTTCCAAGTCCTCTTTTTCAAGTCCAAAATGCAGAAGGATGTTAGCAGCTGATTCCGAAGTGTACTTTGGGCGACTGGCCTCAGTAGTGTTCACAGGTTTGTCTTGCACTTTCGCTGGGTAGTTATAATCTAAACCTGGAATGGACTGCATTTCTAGTTCTCTTTCACTGGAGATATTACCCCTACCATCACCACTGCTCGGATAGCTGGATGAAGCAGATGATGAAAAGAATTTAGAGGAATCATCCTTAGTGGTCCTTTTGTAGCTTGGCAACCAGTCCAGTGAGTTACTGCCACTAACAACATCAGAAACTCTGTGTTTTTGAGAGGCTGAAGAGTTTGCATTGGACATCAGGTCTGCCCTTGAAGGAAGAAACTCTTCTCTTTGAGTACCGGTGAAGATGGAGCCCTGGCCTACAGGCTGGTGCATCACCTGTTCCCTGGCTCTGCTAATATGCATGTCTACGGACCTCTCAATGTCCTCATCTACCACAGCATTACTCTGCTTTGGTTTGAAGTTCACTGGCAGAGAAAGCAGTGATGGGATTGACCTACTAGAGCTGGCAGGAGGTACAGAGGGTCCAGAAGAGGTGTAGTTGGACACAGGTCCAACATGAGCAGATGCCCTACGGGAATCTGTGTCGCCATGTACATTGGAGAGTCCATACTGAGCCTGGGTGGAACTTTGTTTCCCAGAGGCATAGGGGTTGTACATTGGATGGGACATGGTATTAGCAATCTTCAAAAGGTTAAGAAGACTGATGGCCGCAGCAGTCGGGGAGGGTGGTGGCGTGGGGATATGTGGAGTAGATGTGTTGGAGTTTGCTGTCAAGGTCACAGTCTGTCCCCGAGCAGCAAGGATGCCGTTTATCTGACTCAGTGCAAGTTGGGCTTTGAGTTGAGCCAGCCGCAAGGATGCGGCCTGCTGTCCGATCAGTAGAGCGCTCCCAGGGAGCCCTCCAAGTAGGGGGGTGGTTAGGGTCCCGGGGGCAGGGGAGAGGGGAGCACAACGCTCCACACGCAATGAAAAGCTGGAAAATAAAAAAAAAAAAAATACAAAGAAAGGGGGTTACTGAACAGGACTGGGCTTCAGCTTCTTAATCCATCTGGAAAGCGCCGTCTGGATGTCCTCAGTCGGGTGCTTCCTGTCAGATATAAATGCATATCTCCTGGTCTCCACTAGCAGAGAGAACAGAGTCAGAAAAGCATCAAAGAACAGACAAACAGGGAAAACAAAGTCACGGCATACCCGGCAGTCAGGAGGGGTGGGGGGCGTGATGCTAAGCTATGAGGAAATGATTTATTTCCTTCCCTATTGGATTTTGACCCTGGCACCCAGAGATGGAAAAGCTTTTTTCAACTATTTTAATACTATTTAAAAAAAAATTAAAAATGTATTAAGTTGGTAAAAATCAGTAGAGGGTTAAAAAGGTATGCACAGCGTTAACAAGAGCTGTGTGGGTACATGACCTTCTTTCACATAGGGAGAGGCTTGAAAAACAAGAAAGCTGTTTTAGGTTTAACATATTTTTAGTTTATTATGAAATATGGTAGGATGAATTATTACCACAGCTGACTGACACTGTGTAGGTCATTTCTGGGGGACACTGCACTGTGTTGGTCAAATGGTGATTAGGGATGAGGGGAGCAGGATTCACAAAGAAATCAAAACAACAAAAGAGCTAATTAGTGGGCTGGACATCAGGTTGAAAACACACTCGATGGCTGCGTATTAAAACCATAACAGGATCAATAACCAAAAGGAAGAGGAGCCCACTCTGCACAGAATCAACACAACGCCATGCTGTGACCTCTGCTTGGCCAGTTACCAATATAACACTGGTGCCTTTCCTACAGTGACAAGTCAAAACGCCTGTTCTGAAGAGGCCTTGTGACAAAACAAAGACTCTCCACACAGGATCGCCACTTTCACAAACTAAAACTTCTCACACATTTCTGTATTTTAACAGCGTGACCCCACAACTGAACAAAGTAGCCACCTCAGAAAGCTCTCCGATCACAAACCCAGCTGAATGTACTCCTATGGACAGCCGTACTGAGTCCGGTGTGATGAGCTGCCTGTATTTTGGACGTCTGGGTATTTCAGTAGACCAAGATGGCGGCGACGGTCAAAACTTCCCACATGGACACAAAATGGGTCTTCCAGAATCTTTGGATGACATCACGGAAGGATCGTCCACATTGGTTTATACGGTCTGTGGTCCACTGGTGGGCTGCACAAAGTCTTCACTTGAACAATGTGTAGATTTTCACAGCAGTACACCTTTCAGGCACATACAGGTGTTTGTGCCTCATTACATGTAAATGATTTTAATTATAAAGGATTAAAAATGAACTGTTAAGACTTGCAGGCCTTAACATGCTGCAGTCACCCTCTCCCAGAATTCATTGCAACATAAACAGCAAACCTACATGTGAAATGTCCTTGTCTAGTTAATGTTTACCTAACAGCAGGCTTCACTGTATAACAAAAGTGAAAGATTTACCATACAGGAAGAACGTTGATGCACCCCCTGTGATCATCTGATCATTTATGGATGTGCTCTTTGGAGAGACAGATTTATTTCTGACACAGATATAGAGACAAGTAACATCTATTCAGAATTGTGTGCAGTATATAGATTACTGGACTACACTTCTTTAAACACTGCGTCACAACACCACCATTACCATCCACCGTTACAGGCTGCTGCTGATAAAACATGATATAAATAACTATATGCATGATGCTGTAGTCGTGCATGATGTTTTTATTTCGCTACGTATCGACGCCAAAACGCCAAACACCATCACAATGGCTATGGCCATTTTAGGCTGCAAGTTCTTGCTAACTTGCGCTAACGTTAGTCGTCTGCGGGACCCGATAGCATCGACGTCACAGCGAGTACATCGTAGTTGTGCGTCGCTGTGTAATTGTTGTATTTTTATGACAACCTGTTGTTACATACCGTTCGTTATTTGTGTTTGTCTTGAAGCGTCGATGTGCACAAACTTTCCCTGGGCTTAAATCACGTTAGCTGCCTCCGCTAGCAAGCAGGAAGCAGGTTGATGTGTGTCACGTGTTATGACGAGGCTTCCGGTTTTGATCGTCAGAATAAAAGCTTTAAAGCGCAGAAATGCCAAATTAAAATAAAATTAAAAAAGTTAAAAAAAAAACAAATACTACAAAACACAACAGTACTTTACTGCCTGCACTTAAAAAGTAAATTAAAGTATTGCATATTTATTAACTCGTGTATTATTATTGTATTATTTAAAACACTCTTTAATATTTGAATGTCGTTTTTTTTTATCGTAACTATTAAAATTCTGTATTTGAAAATTTGAACAAATTCTCCATATTTTTTATTTGTGTTTACTGAAGAGTATGAAACAGGAATATTAAATATTAGAACATAATGTGCATAAGTCTCCACCAACTCATGAGAGAGTAAATGTGGACTGTGTTGTCCTGCATGTTGTATAAACCCTAAAAAAAGAGGACACGTCCTCGTCCTGCAAATAAAAACATGAATCAGCCAGGATTTTTTAAAGACATGTCTCTGGCGTTGCCATGTTTGCTCTCTTTCTAACTGCGGCATAACGCTTACATATTCCAACAACTAGATTTGGTGACGCACAACCAGACGCAGCCTATATTCAGGAGAGCCCCCATGTGAGCTATAAGTCTCTGATAATCAACGGATATTGACTTTAAAGACTGTTGAATCAACAGTTTACCAAAAGGCGATGATGAATATTTTCATTAAAGGATCATTCTCTGCTGGGTATTGCAGCAAATTACTAATATATCCCCTTTATCCCCTCCCCCGGACCACAGGGCTTAACACCTGACCACGACGCAACAGCTGCCTGGCATCGCTCTGGCAGTGTGTGTGAGTGTGTGTTTGTGCCTGTCAGAGTGTGTGTCTGTGGGAGGTTGAGCCAAAAGAAGTTTGGATTTATTTTCAGCTGTCATCGCTATGCTGACGGAGGCTCATGACGGTGACCTCACCTCAAAGCCTGCACACACACGCATGGACGTACAGGCATCCATAGAGATATAAGAGCGGACAGACAAACAGACCAAATCACTTTTCTGAGATTTCTGTTTCAATAATTAAAAGTCACAATGTCGTCCGCTACCTAAGTCTCAAAGACGTCCACAAGGGTGTAGTGAGGGTGTTCCTTTTGATCAAACATGGTGAAGCCTGCAGATACTGTCCCAAAAGGCCACCACCACCATCAACAGGATCCAAAACATGATGTAACAACAGAGGTAACTTCAGGAGATGGTGTCATGTTTAAGGTGGACCCTGAGAGGCTTCTGCAGCAGTTTGTAACCGTGGATGAAATTTGGGTCCACCAGGTCTAACCACAGACCCAAGAACACAAGTCGACCATCCTTTAACCTCCATCACCAAGAAGAAAGGGGGCTCAGAAGCTGCCATTCTGACGTCAAGTGAGTAAACACAGAAGTAAACCACCAAAGGAAATAAGGACAGATGTTCTTCATGGAAGCCGTCTCTCACTCTAACAGCTCTTATTTTGACATGGATTTCTGTCTCCACATGAATCCGCAGCGTTCACCTCCCCCGCCCTCTGAGACCAGGTCATATTTTCTCAGATCATCAGATCATCGAGTGACGACCACACCAGACACCAGATGAATAAGGCAAAATCTCAAATTAGCATCTGTCTTCAGCCCTGTGTGTGTCTTTCCATTGAAAAGGCTCTTATTTCCTCAACGTGGCAAAAATTGGAAATCTATGCTGCAGGGACATAGATAAAGGCGGTTCGTGTTCAGCCTCATGGCTCCATGTTAACCTAGACACAAGGATGAACTAATGAGGGTCAAAGGTCGAGGAAACTAGGACCTGACAGAAGACAGCACAATTCAAGTTGTGAGCAGAACATATATAGTTCATCAAGCAGTAATTCTTCACTCGTTTGTCTGTTGGTATCTATTTGCTAACACAGTACACAGTGTATTATAGTCGTTTTTAGCCTCTGGTGCTAACCCAACGTGCCCTATTTAGATTGACAGCTCCAGGTCATGTGACGCGGGCATGCAGTTACCTCAGCAGTTTTCTGGGTGAGTCCCCGTGTCCTCCGCGACACGCCCAGCGACAGACAGATGGGTTCAAATCATCACGCAGCCGAGGCACAGAGTAGTAACCCACACCGGGCGAAGCCTCCTGCTGCACATGTCAGGCTCATAAATCTCTCTGCAGATACGGCGGGTTAACATGATGTTTTCCACACATCATGAGCATTTCATGTCTTCATTTTATCATGACATCAGTTGTATATTTAAGTATATATATCCAGGTATTCTACATTTCTGAGCGCCTGTATCTGCATGTGTATCCATCCTCTGAGGAGCATTTAGCAGTCTATTAAGTGCTGATGAATATAAATCACTGCTGGCTCACACAGAGCTGTAGACACTCAGCACCAGCCAGTCCGAACATGCTCCACAGGGAACCTGGCTATGTGTCCTTGGACTGTATCTGAAACAGCATTAAGTGTGTCAGCTTGTCATTTACTTTAATGCACGTCTAAACATTTACTCAGTTTGAATTCATTCCAGTCAGAACTCTTGAAAACATGCTCACGTTAAGGTCTTCTAAGGTCAAACCTTACTGCCTGACTGTTTATGAGACTAACAGTTATGACTTGTAGTCACATGGCTGCGGCCCGGGAGCCGCTCGCAGCAGCTGTTCGAAGTTTAAACGCGGCCAAGTTATAAGCGGAGTGTTTACTAGGTGGAAATGTCTGCGTCGCTACACAAAAACCAACTTACACCACACAACGAGCTTCTTACAGGGAGATGTGTTGTCGGTAAATATCAACGACTTCCTGGTGTAACTGAGTGGCAGCTAACTGTGTAAGCTAACACCTGTGAAAAGCTGTAAGGTTAGCATAACCAGCTAGTTTCTGCTCAACTGTAAACTGCATTTAGGCTAGTACCCGTCCACCCACATGTCACCAACACAGGTCTGCAACAAGGAGTGGAGGGATGGGCGGCAGTTACGACGAGATCACGACAACCTACGGAGATGAAAAACGAAGCCAATATGAAGGTGTCCAAAACTTGAGGTGCAGTTCCTCGAGTGGCCACTTGAGGGTGACACAAGCTACATAAATATGACATTTTTGTGATGCAGGACAAAGAAGTAATGACCACAGAGATGAAGCTGTTCATTGTGCTCCTTGAACTTCGAGTCTTACTGATATGAATGTTTGATTTCCCACAGGAAGCTACCAGACGAGTTTCTTTAAAAGCCTCTCGGGCCTCTCTAAACACGCTAATTTGCTCAAGCTGACTGACTTAAGTTCGAGCCCTGAGACACGCTGACTGCTTTAATGTCAAATCTTGGAGATGTCTCTGGACTGACCTCACCGGGAGATCATGCAGCGGAAAATGACAGCGATACTGCATCATGTAGTCGTGTGTATGTGTCCAGTTCGAGTTTCATCATCACTTCTCAGCTGCATTTACAGCCAGACTTTTCATCACCACAGTGTCGCCGTCTCAGACGCACTCACACACTTCTTGACACTGTATTAACCGATGCAGCGAGCTCACCTCCAGACTATTTCAGGAGGCTAAATATACAGAGGGGACGGGGAAATGATTCCCTCTCAGTCGACGGTTCCTTTTGGACGACTAACCCCACATCCCGTCACAGAGCCGTGGCTTCGCTCTGCGCTGTCCTGTCCACAGTTATCACACTTAACAACCTGAGTCTAAGGCTGGCTGACCCAGAAGCTCTTTTTACAACTGGATGGACTAATGCAGTCCAACACCGAGTGACCCGACTGTCTGTGCTCAAACACACGGCTGAGAAATACCAAAACGCAACATTTTCTCACCTGGCTGCTCGTTAAGTCTTAGATTACACGCTGCTTTTTATTTTTAATTAAGCTCCAGACTTAGAAAGGAGATGACGAAAGAGAATTACTGTGATGATCCAGCTCAACAGGAAGTTAACTACTTCGCTGGGACTCTTTCGTGGTTTAGTTAGGATCAGGTATATAAGATCTACGAGCCTTCTTTTGGGCTTGTGGAGGTCTGTTAGGTTTCTCCGATCCCTGTGTACGCTCACAGTCTTTGTTTAGCTCCTCTGCCGCACCGACACTTTTATGACACAGTCTCCGTGTGATGCTAAACTTAAACCACTGAAACCAGTAAAATGTACTTGAGGGAGACTGGCTGGAACGTCGTGTTAAAGTGTTAACGATCAACAGGTGGACTAGCGAGCCGTGCCGCCGTCCAACAGGACACATGGGCGTGAACTTCAGAAGAATGTGTAACTTTATGTGGAAGGAGCGATGAAGACATCCTGATAAGGAACAGACACAGGGAGCAGAAGCTGCGGGGGTTAAATCCACCTGTTCCAAAACCCAAAGCCCCTCAAACCTTTATGTGGTGTGTGTGTGTGCAGGCTAAATGTTGCATACAAGGTCAGTGGTGTTGTTGAACAGAAAGAGCTTTAAGTGTCGGCAGGGTTAACATTCAGTAAAGCTACTTTTTCAGTTAGAATCCAAAAGAATTCACGTTTATGCTCACACCCCAACATCCTCCGTAGGTGACACTAGCTAACGTTAGCTTGATTTAGAATGGTCCAATCTCCTTTATCCAAACATGCTCAGACTATAGCGTGATGTAACCAACACCTGGAGTTGCTGAATCTGATGTCAAAGAGTGCAGACGTGAAAACAGCTCTTCTTAATTAACCTTTTCTCCACTGCTCTCAACACACAGGATCTCCTCCTTATGTCATTAGATCTCAGCCGAGGAGCATGATGGCTCCTGCACATGTGATACACGGCCGCAGTAATAACGCCTCATTTGGTGTGTCAGCTGCCCGGGGGAAAACTGTAAAACTCTGTTCAGGGATTCATGCTTGAATCATGACTACTGCCAAAGAAACGATCACAGTAAAGACGACGTGCAGACTTCTGTCATCGTGGACAAGATGAGGATACACTGGATGAACGCATGAATGCGACACATTGGGAAATGAAGATGTGAAGGAATGAATGGATCATAAACACTGAACAGTAGACAAACGAAGCTCTGAGCAACCGTCAAACTGTCCCAACACCTTAGAGTCTGCTGGTCTTAGCACACCGCTCTGTCCAAACAACAAGGCAGCATCTTCATCCATTCACTGAATAATAATAGTGGAATCAATTAAGGTATAAATCTCTGGACATGTGTCAGAGTGGCATGCACAGCTGAGTTAACCCTTCAAGCCTTGGCCTTTGACAGATGAAACAGTCGCAATAACCCCGTCGCATGCAGTTGTTGTCTTGTTTTAGCTGTGGATTCAACAGGGCGAGCCGGGGTTAATACCCGAGGACTATTTCACACTTGCTAATTGTTCCACTTGAGCACAGGAGAACGTGGACGCTGTACATTCACTCCGACATGCACGCATCTGCTGCTAATGTCAGATTTTCGAGCTGAAACAGGGGGGGGAGGCTAACGCTAACATTTGCTTAGATCTTCAGTCGAATCTGAAAAATTAGCAGATTGCTAGTTTAGCTGTTTCTCTGAATGGCGCTCTGACCTCTGACCTTCTGCTGAGTGCACAGATTCAACAGTGAAACAGACGAAACACAGATCGACACTCTCACCGTTTGGCCGTGGCGGCCGGGTTGTTGAGTGTGCGGCCCGTCCTTTTTTTGCGGGTGTTTTTCTTGCTGGTGCCGATCGTTGATGGTTCGCTCTGCTGCTGCTGCTGCTGAGAAGCCGCGGCCTTCTCTTCTTCCAACATGGCCGTCAACAGACCAACACAGACCAGACGACGTTTTATTGCTGCACACACCTATAGGTTTGTTTGTTTTGTGGTAGAAAATGTTAATTTGTTGAAATTTGATCAATAAAACAATCCAAAAATTAAGAAGTGAAAGTAAAATGTCTAATCCGAAGTGTAATCCACGTGTAATCCCACAGGAAATGTATCCAGAGGAACAATTCTGGGGAATCACAGCGACTGATCTGCTCTCACAGGCTGTCAGCGGCAGATCATCACCCGGCTCCTCTGCTGCTGGATAAATGGTTAAAAACAATCCTAAACTAAGTTGTTAAATCCTCCCAAACGTCCTCCATTAGGCCTGTATTCCAGAATTTCAAGCATCCCAGAATCAAGGAGATCCAAGCATCTCAGGTTTTACAGGGCTTAAGCCATTAGTGAGCTCAGCAGGATTTAAAGCCTCGAGAGACTGAAAGGCGAATCAGGAGGAACGCTGGGCTACAGTCAGCCCGACTCTCTGAGCCAGCAGCTGGAGAGAAGAGGAAGAGGAGGAGGAGGAGGAAGAGGAGGAGGAGGAGGAGGAGGAGGGGGACAGGAATAGGAAGAGAGCAGCGAGTAGAGAGAGAGAGAGAGACAGCTAGAGGCAAGAGCGAGGCGGGAAAACTTCCACAGTTACTACAGGTCATCTGTGAGGGTCACACTTCATCACATGTATCATGAGGAAGAGTTCACCATCACAGTGTTACCTCATATCTGTGGTTTAAACACATTTAAAATAATTTTAAACATAAAATGATCTTCATCTCTTACATGTACGTTTCACAAAAATAAATGAAATAACTGAGTTTTCAAATACT